>NC_056725.1:1938335214-1938632714 GCF_019279795.1 Protopterus annectens | reverse complement strand
TTGCTGCAATTCGAATGTATAATAGGGACACGGGGACAGGGAATCTAATTTTGACAGTTCTAGGGACAGGGCTCTACATTCCCCTATGTGCTTGTGTGTTTACTACTTTTACTTTATTTCACTGTTTGTGGACACTCTTGTATGCTTAGCATACATTTTGGTATCCATGGACACTGACTTACTGACTTATTATTAGGGGAGGGCTCTACTAGTAGGCATAGTAGGTTTTGCAAGTGTCGGGGCATGTTTACGCCTCTGTAGAGCACTTGTACACACGCCCTGCACTCGCACATATTTTCTGTGCATGTTGAGGGTGCAGCGGCACACCCTCATACATATTCATATGGCGCTGCTGCGCCATCTGTATTGAGGACACTCGCCACAAGGCTAAAACCATCCTTAACCGTCCTTGTGCCGAGCTTCTTGAATCCCAGGGAATCTCTGTCATTATTTAGTTACTTTATTCCTAAATGACGACGCAATGATGCAGCGGTAGTGTTGTCGCCTCACAGCAAGAGGTTCACCGGTTTGATTCTCGGCTGGGGTGCCTTCTGTTTGGAGTCTGCATGTCCTCCCTGCGTTTGTGTGGGTTTTCTCGGGTTTCCTCCCACATTACAAAGACATGCATCTGGAGCCTTTCTCCCCAGGCCTCCGTTGAAAATTGGCTTAATTCCAAGTCAGACTTTCCCGGTTAACAAATAATAAATAAAAATAAATAATATTAAAAAAAATGATTTGCCAGAAAAAAACACATTTTATGAGGAACATACCAAAAATAAGATAAAAAAAATCTATTCATTCTGCGAAAATCTGGACAGTGAGAGGTATAGTTCATCCGGGAGAATTGTGTGGCAGAAATCCTTGTAGAGGGGAAATTAAATAAAAATGTATGTTTTCTGTAGAAGGGCCTTAGTATGTGACAAAAGGCATGCACAAAAAAGTACAATAAACCAAATATTTGTAAAAAACTGAATGTGCTGTGATCTTCAGGAATAATCTTATGACTTGGAAGTATTGACCTTATTTGTGCATACAGTTACTAAAAAAGTAATAATAAACATGTTTTTCTTCTCAAACCAAACTGCTGACCATTGAAATTTAACTGATAAACATGTTTTGAGAAAGATATTCTGCCTAAGATCCCAGCAATAGGGGAACTGGCATGTGCTGGTTTGAAGATGTGTAGAAAGTTAATTGGTCAATTGTCTAAATCTGCCTAGCCTAGCAACAAGATCTTATTGTATGTGAAGCTATATGTTTTGAAACTTGTTCTAAATTTATTGGTCAGTGTTACATTCCTTTGTCTAACTAACTGGTGACAATGCATATTAAAAGTATATAAGCTAGTGATTTTTATACTTCAAGGAGACTCTGTTCCTGAAACTCTGTCTCCCACATGCATGTATATAATAAAGAATTTTGGACTGCTGCCAAGAGACTGGACTCAGATATTTACCACCTTAACAGTGGTGACATGACTCAGATTTTCGGACACTGGGAGCTATGGCCAGAGAGAAATGGATATTTAAAAGGGTCCTAAGCAGAATTTTCTGCTGTCTGTTTGCCTGTGGAACTAGTTCAAAAATGCACATTTCTTTTGCTCCTCTCTTGGCAGAATTTTGTGACTGATAATGTAATAAGGTAAGTGTTAACGTTATCTGTTCTTATATACTTGATTTTTGCATGACTGTGACTTTGTTTGTGTAGAGTGATAGTGGGTTTTATCAGGCTACTTACTTTTGTATGTGAGTTGGTTTTCTTTTACATTTTCGGTAGTAGTTGAGAGTTCTTGACGAACTTGTAAAAATGGGTGCGAGTGTTGCTAGCTTTGTTAAAGAACATGGAAAAGGAACTCCTGCAGGACAAATGTTCAAGAAACATTCACCTGAAAGTTGCATGTATGTTCATTTGTGGGAAAGAGTGACTAAAAATGATGGCAAATTAATGTTTCTAGAAAAAGGTAATTTTGACAAAAACATATTAAATAACTTACATAAACGACTTAAAGAAATAGGTAGAAAAATTACCTTAGGCTGCTGGTCAGCCTTTAATTCCTGGATGCAGGAATCTAAAGAGAAAGACAGAGAGTCAGTTGTTAGGAGTCTGAAAGATAACACTGAAAAGTTAACCACCCAACTGCAATCAGCCACTAAAATAGTTATTGAACTCCAACAACAGACTAACTCTGCTGTATTTACCCACTACAAGAATTGAAGGTTACTCAAACAGGCAGAAAAGAATCATATGATGACGATTTTCAGTTTCCTCCACTACCACTACCAGTACATTTCCCACCACCTCCTTCGGCAACTCCCATTAGCCAGCTCCAGCACCCTCCTCCTTACTCACCAGATACGACAACCCCACACCTGCCTGTTTCCTTGGAAAAACAAAAGCATAAAGAAAAGTGTAAGGATCAGTCTGCAACCTCTGAGGCAACTCCTGCCTCTGCCCCTACTAGATCACGAGACCCTTATATCAGTCCTTTTACACTGCAAAACAACTTAAGACAGAGGGAATGCGCCCTGCAGTGTAGAAATCAAAGAATACATCAGATGCCCCTAGTATTGGGTAAAAATGAGGAATATTATGGGGCAGACATGTGTAACCCAGAGGATATGTCTCCTTCCTCCCATTCATCCTCAGAAAACAATGATTCTAAAAATGACACCTTGGGGTGTCCCTTATGTCCATTATATCAGGTCCCAAACCCAGCCTTTGGAACTGTAGAAGGTGCTAATCAGATCATGCAAGTAGTCAGGGCATGGTCGGCTGTAGATTTTCAAGCAATAGTGCAGTCACTACTTCCTATAAGACAAAATCCTGCAAAGTTTGCAAAAGTTTTAGCTGGCCACATTAAGCTGCAAAACCCAACCATCAAAGAGATCAGAGCAATACTTGAATATGCTCTACCCCCTGACCTCCTAAAGCATGTATGGGAACACACAGGAGTACCGCCCTAAATACCACAGCACACCATACAGATTGTTCAGACATACGGAAAAAAATATTACAAGCCATCACAGCTGTGTGCTCACCAATGCCAAACTGGTCTAAAATTAAGGCGGTCATGCAGAGGGAGGGGGACACTATTGATGCATACTTAAAATGCATGACTGATGCCTTTGAAGCCTATTCTGGTTATTCTAAGGTAACAGATGGCCCTGCAGCAAGCAGGTTATCAGCTGCATTTGTAAAAATGCTACTGCCCTCCATATGGGAGGTCTGCTTAAACTGGCCTAGTTTAGGCTTGCATGAATTAGTGTCCCAGGTGCAGTATTTAGCTGATCTCATGGATAGGGAAAAGTGAGCACAAAAAGACAAGAGCAGGTACATTTACGGGTATTAACCTCTTTTATGCAGCAGCAACAGCAGTAAACACACCCAAATCAATGCCCACAAAATAATAGGGGAAGAAGATTCCCTAACTAACCCAAGTTTATGGCTCTACAGCAGCAGAGGTTTCAAGGAATCCAGGGGTTCCAACAACATAACCCAAATCCCTGTTTTAACTGTGGACAGACAGGACATTGGAAAAATAATTGTACTTATCTGCAGCCTATGCCTCAGTCTTGGCAATAGCCACCTGCTCAAAACTCGCAGAGCTGGCAGCCAACTATCACTCCACAGGGCAGGTCCTAGTTGACTATACAAGCTATGGCCCCTTCTTTTCAGCCATCACAGCCTCTTGTAATTACTACTCAATAGCAAGCACCTACTTGGCAGACTAGCGAATAGGTCAGCTTAGAACAGGAATCATGTCTTTTACCTCTGCTTCCAGTATGACAGTCTGGACCATATGTCCAGTTACAAGTGCAAAATTATTTTATTCCCTTTGTAATAGATACCAGTGCTACACGATCCATGATTACTGCTTCCTCAGCCAATTTTTTACCCCTTTCTACTAAATCAGTAACAGAAATTGAGGTGTCAGGCATGCAAGCGATTACCCTGTAACTGAGTCAGGAAGTGTAAATCTCAGTCCTTTATCAGCTGAACATGCCTTCCTGATAAGGACCTCAGCACCTTTAAACCTGGTAGGAAGAGTATTGTGTAAATTTAACTGTGCTATTTACTCCCCAGGAAGCTTTTTTAAATGTCCCTGATACTCACCTCTTGACAAATATCCCTTCACTGCATGAAGATATCTTTTCTTTCCTTGACCTTGGCCAAACAAATGCCACTGTAGAGGATTTGAATCTTTTGAATCAGTTGCTTACCTCCCTTTAGACTGCTCATGATAATGATTTAGGCTGCATAGCAGCTGCAGAACCTGTTCAAATCACTCTAAAATTGAATAAAAAGCTACCCAAAGTGAACCAGTATCCTTTGTCAGCTAAAGCTGAAAAGGGCATACAGCCTGTGATTCAAGCTCTCTCTTGCAGCAAGGCATAATAGTGCCTGTTACCAGTTCCTGCAATACTCCAATATTACCCATAAAGAAACCAGGGAAAGAAACCTACAGGTTTGTGCAAGATCTTCAAGCAGTGAACACTGTAGTAATACCAGCATTTGCAGTATTTCCAAATCCGGCTACTATTCCAAGTTTATACCACCCACAGCTACCACTTTTTTGGTCATAGATATTTCTTCTGCTTTCTCCTCTATCCCAAAACATCCTGACAGCCAATACCTTTTTGCGTTTACTTACCAGGAACAATAGTACACCTGGACAAGATTACCACAAGGCTATGTAAAGGCCCACACTCTTTTTTTTTCATGAGAAATGAAACGCCAGTTAAATAAAGTAACTTTCCCATGTCATTATACTTTAATGCAATACCTAGATGACTTGTTACTTGCTTCTCCTTCACTTGAAGCATGTAAGACTGACATCCTCACCTTTCTTCAGCACTCAGCTAAATTGGGCTTCAAAGTTAATAAAGAGAAACTGCAGCTGTGGAAACCTCAGGTCCAGTATTTTGGACATCTTATTTCTGCTAATTCCCGACAGGTACTTCCTTCTAGAGTGTCAGCCATACAGTCAGCTCCTCACTCTACTAATTTAAAACAACTTTGTTCTTTCCTGGGCCTTACTAGATATTGTAGACAGTGGATTGTAAACTATGCAGAAGTAGTAAAACCCCTTCTGGAATTTTTAAAAAAGGATACTCCTGAGCCTCTTCCCTGGAATGATGACACTGAAAGTGCTTTCTGTCAGCTTAAAACTCTTCTATCTAACCCTCCAGCTTTGGGATTGCCAGACTATTCTAAGGAATTCTATCTTTTCTGCTGTGAGAAAAAACAAGTTGCCCTTGGACTGTTCGCACAAAGACAGTCAGATGAATTCCATCCGGTTGCCTACTTCCATGCTGCACTTGACATTGTGGCCACTGCTTTGCCTTCCTGTCTGTGTGCAGTAGCTGCAGCAGCACATCTCTTTAATATGGCATTATCTTTAACCCCTGGCCACAATACTTTCCTGGCCATACCACATGCAGTGGAATATTTACTCTTAAAATCTAAAACCTAGTATTTGTCTACTACATGTTTGACTAAGTATGAGTTAGCACTATTAACCAACCCTTCTCTGTGGGTTACTCGCTGTCCACCTCTAAATCCAGCTTCCCTAATTCCCACAGAAGGGAGAACCACATGATTGTCTTTCTGCTGTTAGCCTTATGCTTTTTCCTAATGACCTGCAAGATACACCACTGGAAAATCCGGAATTGATCCTCTTTGTAGATGGTTTCTGCCTGCAAAGAGAGGATGGCCAGCTGGTAGCTGCATTTTCTGTCTGTACTTCTGAAAGTGTACTTGTAACTGGAATCTTACATGGACAGGTGTACACTCAAGCATCTAAGTTAGCTGCATTGACCAAAGTTTGCAAACTTGCAAAGGACAAATCTGTTACAATTTTCACAGACTCCAGCTATGGGTATGGTGTGCACAATTTTAAAACATTATGGAAGCAGAGAGGGTATTTAACATCCTCAGGAACTTTAATAAAATAACTCTTATTTTGCACATGAACTGTTAAATGCCATGCTTCTGCCAAAGCAAATAGCTGTTGTAAAATGTGCTGCCCATAGACCAGATTCTTTTGAAACTAAAGGAAATAGTTTAGTTGATGGAGCAGCAAAACAGGCTGCATTATCATCTCCTGTTTAGGCAGTACAGCTGCAGCCATTACAAACTGAAAATGAATCTAATATTGTTTTAGCTGATTGTTTGACTAATGTACTTTCATTTCAGAATGCCACAGATGACCAAGAAAGGGTAAGGTGGATTAGAGATGACTGCACTCAGTCAATGGACAATCTTTGTCACCACCATGATGGCTGACCTGGGGCCCCACAAAATTTTCTTTACCAATTGGTTAGAGCATATCATTTGCCAACTCACATAGGTAAGAATGCCTTAATCAAGCAAATTTTATCTGACTGGTATGCACCTTACCTTTATGAGGCCATTCAACATTTAATTCAAACATGTTCTGTTTGTCTAACTTTTAATATTTGTAAAGCTACTCCTGTATTTCCACAACATATTGCTAAACCGTGGGGACCATTTTATACCGTACAGTGGGACTTTATAGAGCTCCCATAGTGTGCTAGATTTTACTGTTTTAATTGTGGTTAATGTATTTTCAAGGTGGATTAAAACCTACCCCTGTGCTAAAAATGATGCCACAACAGTGGCAAAGAAACTAGTAACTAAACTGATTCCCTGTTTTGGGGACCCTTGTGAAATACAGTTGGACAGAGGGTTCCATTTTACAGCCAAGCTTGATGATGATATTTGTACTATGATAAATGTTAAACTGTCTTTGCATTGTCCATACAGGCCACAGGCCTCTGGAATGGTTGAGAGAGCTAATCAGAGTATTAAGAGTAAGTTAACAAAAATTACAACTGAAACAGGTTTAAAATGGACTGAAACTTTGCCTTTAGTGTTGTTTTCCATTAGATCTGCAGTAAGTGCTACTAGAAAACTTTCTCCTCATGAAATATTGATGGGCTACCCTATGCGGCTTCCACCCTCCCTTCCAGTAAACATAGTCACCACCTTGACTGATGAATCTCTGTTGTGTTACTGCCAAACCCTTGTTTCTCTTCTGCAGTGCTACCACAAGACTGTTGTCTCCTTCCTACAGCCACCCGATCCAAATGTCACTCATACCATTCAGCCTGGTGATTGGATCTACGTAAAAAATTTCCATTGCAAGCATTCCTTACAGCCCCGAATAAAGGTCCATTCCTGGTACTTCTCACAACTACTTCAGCTGTTCGACTGCAAGGGTCTCCAACTTGGATCCACATATCCCACTTGCATAAAGTACAACCAACAGATGACCATCAGCCACTTCCTTTCACCGAGGACAACAATATTGAGCCGGTTGCTCATCATACCAGAAGCAAAAAGCCAGCTAATCATGAATATGACTGATCAACTACCTCTGGTTAAAGCCACTGCACCCATCTTATCCACTCAGTTCAAACCTTTTGGTAGCCCGAACTCCGTCAAATTGGCCACACAGATTTCTTTTCCACAGCGACACTGGGTATGTGCCCTTTGTTTTATTCTTGTATTTTTACTTGTGCTGCTTTGGCCATTTTTATTTCCTGCTGTGGCCATACACATTCATTTGCCTGGTGCCAATGCTTACATTGACATTGCTAAAAGAGCTACTTCCTGGCACCCGACTTTCAATACTTATCAAGCTATAAAATTCACTTGTGCCATATCTTTTAACATTAGCAACTGCTGGTTTTGTACTGCTATTCCTACTGTGCATGGGGGATTGATGATGGCTACACCCCCTTGAACATCTCAGAGACTTGGACCAGCTTGCTAAATGAAACTTTTAACACCACTAGTACAAGAAGAGTTTTGCTTCAGTTATTCATCAGTCGAAATGGGACTTTGTGTTTTCAAAGAAAACAGAACTTAAGACATGGGTGGAATTTGAATGTTGGTTGGAGTTTTTGCAATATTACTGTAATGTATAACTGTTTTTATAATTCCATTGGGTGTAATGCCAAATTTTCAGAGGTTAAAACTATTTTGGTTAATGAAAGTAACAACCAAACAATACAAAAGTTTAGAAAAGAAATGGACATAATTTATTTCAAGATGTTTCATAAATTTCAGGGCGCTTCTATTGTCTCCTCAAATATTACAGTACTTGTTGAAAATTATTTGGTTTGTGGTAAAAAAACATATAAATGGTTACCTGAAAACTGGTCAGGAAGTTGTTTTCTAGGTTACTTGGTCCCTGCCATCTGACACACTGCTGCTTTGCCAGTAGATAAAAATTTTAAATGTGTGTGAAGTCAACCCTGCCGAAAACCCAGTGGGGAAAGTAGATGCCTCATGGATATATCACCATGATTTAGCCCATGTAGCAGTTAAGGGCCTATCCCCCATGGATTTAGATGATGATGTGATTGCTGGGGCTGGTCTTGCACCAGTCTATGGAGCACAAATTCAACCTTTGAAACTGTAAGTCTAATTAATGTTAAAATGACTGCAATGAGAACTGTGGTACTGCAAAACAGAAAGGCACTTGATTTTGTGCTTTCTTCTAAAGGGGGTGTGTGCGCACTCGTGCAAGAGGAGTGCTGAACATTTATTCCAGATAACGAGCATGCAATAGACAGCCATTTTGATATTTTACAAAAGGTTGCTGAACTGTCACATGCTAAAGAAGCAGACAGTTTTCAGTGGGCTTGGCTCACAAATTTGTTTTCTGGAAGGGGAGGTGGAATATTGAAGTTTTTCATGTTACTTGTGATCATTGCTATAGTATTATTTGGTTTATTGTTTATATTTAAAGCATTATGTTTAAAGCTATTAAGCACAAGAACTCCTGTAAGGTTACAGCAGGTAATTGTTGATGAAACTGAAAGTATACTACGGACTGTGCAAAATGCTGATGAGGGGTATGTGAAAATGGATACAAATGCAAATGAGGTGATAAAATATTTTGGTAAAATGTATAAATGAATACATAAGAGAATTAAAGGTGATGCTTACACAGCATCAAATGGGAGATTGTAGAGGGGAAATTAAATACAAATGTATGTTTTCTGTAGAAGGGCCTGAGTATGTGACAAAAGGCATGTGCATAAAAACACAATAAACCAAATATTTGTAAAAAGCTGAATGTGCTGTGTTCTTCAGGAATAATCTTATGACTCGGAAATATTGACCATATTTGTGCATACAGTTACTAAACAAGTAATAATAAGCATGTTTTTCTTCTCAAACCAAACTGTTGATCATTGAAATTTAACTGATAAACATGTTTTGATAAAGTTAGATATTCTGCCTAAGACCCCAGCAACAGGAGAACTGGTATGTGCTGGTTTGAAAATGTGTACAGAGCTAATTGGTTGATTCTCCAAATCTGCCTAGCCTAGCAACAAAATCTTCTTGTATGTGAAGCTATATGTTTTGAAACTTGTTCAAAGTTTATTGGTCAGTGTTACATTCCATTGTCTAACTAACTGCTGACAATGCATATTAAAAGTATATAAGCCAGTGATTTTTATACTTTGGGGAGACTCTGTTCCTGAAACTCTGTCTCCAGCATGCATGTGTATAATAAAGAATTTTGGACTGCTACCATGAGTCTGGAGTCAGTTATTTGCAACCTTAACATCCCACATGATGGACTTAGCTCCCTAGGTGTCGACAATAAATACCCCCAAAAATGAAGATCTAAGAGAAATGAATGCTTCAATCTGACTTCATCACTTTTAGTAGCATTCAGACTCAATCAGTGAAAATATTAAGTAACAAAAAACATTTGTGCTGGTAGACAGTTGATTTAAATGGTTCCTAACTGAACACATCCAACCAAGAACTGAGAGGGGGCGTACCTGAACTGATCAGATAATCAATAAACACCTTCCCAATTGTATTAAATTATATTCCTTGTATAATACAATACAGTTGTTAAAGGGCATTTTAAATGTATTGTTTTGAACATTAATGACAAAAACTGCCCAATTCAGAACATTTCCATCATAAAAGTCTACTCAAACTTCTACAATCAACCAGTATCAGTAAATATGCACAATCTCTGCAGAAGTAAAAGTCATCTAAATAATTCCACATTAAAGAGATTTGTAACTAATGACGAGGTTGCCGCTAGCAAACAACTTTATATTTCACTGTTTCATCTACAAATAAAGTGCCTGTTGCCCTTGAGGAATAAATTGCCTATGTTACATTAATAAAATGATAAGCTAGTAATATTGCAATAGGGAATGGATGGCAAACTGACAAAATGTTCATAGCTACTAATTATCTTCAACAATGAGGACATTCTCAGGACTGCAGCATCCACCCCTTTTAAAGTACAGCACAGTAATGCATCTACATACTATGGGAGTAGAACCCATAGCCTTCTGCATTAAGAGCAAGTATTCAACCTGTTATGCTATTAACAATGCAAGCAAAGCAGCACTAAACTTCTCTTCCCCTGAAGCTTTCAGCTCTTTATAAAATCTACTCAACACTCAACTGTATCTCTCAACTTTGCAGCACAAGAACACTAGAAAAAGCCAACATTTATTTGGAGGGACAAAATCACAAAAACCAGGAATACATTTTAAACATTGCTTGTATAATCTTGGAAAGTTGCTAGAATAAAATGATGTGTTACCACCATGCATCTCACTGCCAAGTCTTGAACCCAGGACCCTGTGCACAGCAGTCAGAATAACATACCACTATGTGAAATCAGCTCTTTTTTGAAAGACAGGAAGACTGAAACTTAAATGACTCTCATTTAGTAAATTCAGTTCTCACCATAGCTCTCAATCTCTTAGCATGAAACACCTGGACAAAGCCAATTCAGTTCTCATCATAGCTCTCAACCTCTTAGCACAAGAAACCTGGGCAAAGCCAATAGTAGGAGAATGCAGCCCCCCAAATAGGGAACATTTTCAAATATTGATCTTATAAACTAAGACAATTTCTAGAATAAAAGGTTATGTGTTACCGTGTATTTTCTGAAGAATATGAAGTCTGAAATTCAAATACCTGTCATTATTTAGTGAATTTATTCCTTCACTGATTACAAAAATCCAGAAAAGCACAGATTTTATGAGGAACAGAACAGAACAAAAATATGAGGCAAAAATCTGGACTGTTTTCACAATTGGTGGTGGGTAGGGAATTCAGGCTCTTGCTACCTGTATCCAAGGTACAGGGTGTGAGCCTGAATAACTCTAGCCACCAGGTATATTTAACTGGGGCATTTCATTCACACACACACACACACACACACACACACACACACACACACACACACACACACACACACACACACACACACTCACCTGTGTATTCCCTTGCAGCAGCTTTATTGAAATACAAATTCCTTACCTCTACATTCCACAGCAGCTTCATTAGGTGAACCTTCCCTTGTAAGAAATACAAAAATTTCCTTGCAGCAAGAGCCAATCAGTAGCTATCCACGTACTTGACATCTTGTATCCCAATGTATGTTGCTGCAGATGTTGCAGTCCAATCCCCTTCCAGTCTATGTGGTTACAAACTGCATAGACTTCTGGGCATCAGTGTACAGATGCCTTCTCTTTGTAATCTAGACTAGTTAAACATCAGTCCAGATTTACAGAAACCCAGAACTAGCCAAACATGCATGTGCAGGTTGTTCTGGGACATGCAAGCTAATTATTTTATTTTTAACAAATTATTTTTTAAATTTAACAGCTGGGGGGTCTGCAATCTGATAGCAGGAGCCACCCTTGGTTATGTCTGACAAATTCTTGGCAAATCTGTGAAGACTGACATTACATCTCATTCTTTTTCCTCTGGCTGTTCCCATTAGGATTTGTCACAGTGGACCATCTGTTGCCATTTCTGCCTGTCCTCTGCATCTTGCTCTGTCACACCAACCACCTGCATGCTTTCTCTCACCACTTCCAGAACCTTATCTGAGGCCTTCCTCTTTTCTTCTTACCTGGCAGATACATCCTTGCCATCCTTTTCCCAATATATTCAGCATCCCTCCTCAGCATATGTCCAAATCAATGTAATTTTGCCTCTTCAGCTTTGTCTCAAACCTGTTTCATCTGGGCTGACCCGCTCATATACACAGTGCTAATCCTGTGCACCCTTGTCACACCCAGTGCAAATCCTAACATCTGTAGCTCTGCCACATCCACCTCTGACTCCTGCCTTTTAGTCAATGCCATTGTCTCCAACCCATATGACATAGCTGGTCTCACTACCCTCTTGCAGACCTTCCCTTTCACTTTTACTGGTACTCGTCTGTCACAAATCACTCCTGACACTCTTTTCCACCCTCTCCATCCTGCATGTACTCTCTTCTTCACCTGTCCTCCACAGTCGTCATTACTCTGAAATGTTGATCCCAATCATTTCAACACATCCACCTTTGCCAACTATACTCCCTGCATCCTCAACATTCCACTATCCTCCCTGTAATTCACACACAGATATTCTGTCATAGTCCTGTTGACCTTCATTCCTCTCCTCTCTAGAGCATATAAACACCTCTCCAGGTTATCCTAAATCTGTTGTCTGCTCTCAATATAGTTCACAATGTCATCTGCAAACATCATAGTCAACAGAGATTCCTGTATGATCTTGTTTGCCAACCTGTTCATCACCATTGCAAATAAGAAAGAGCTCACAGCTGATCCCTGATGTCATCCCACCTTCACCTTGAATGCATCCATCACTCCCAAAGCAGACCTCACAGCCATCACACCACCCTTGTACATATCGTGTACCACTCTTACATATATCTCTGCCCCTCATGACTTCCTCATACAATACCACAACTCCTCTCTAGGAACCCTGTCATATGCTTTCTCTAAGTCCAGAAAGACACAAAGCAGCTCCTGACCTCTTATGTACTTCTCCATCAACACGCTCAGAGCAAACATCGCATCTGTAGTGCTCTTACCTGGCATGGCACCATACTGCTGACCGCTACTCATCACCTCCCTGCTTAACCTAGTTGCCACTACTCTTCCCCATAATGTCATGCTGTGACTGATCAATGTTCATAGGTTCATAGGTTCATACTAGGCTATCTGCCCTAGGGCATTTATAAGCCTAGCCAGAGTTGTGTGGCTTTCACCACCCATTAGGTTGAAGAATACTATACCCATTAGTTTGCCGTGCCTCTGTCCAGCAGTGATAGAGAGATGATCCCCGGGGTAAACATACGATCTCCCATCCACTGGTCAAGATTCCTCTTGAACAGAGCCAGCGAGGTGCTCTGTCTCACATGGACTGGGATTCTGTTCCACAGCATAGGGAGTCTCTGGGTGATGAATCTGTCCCTCCAGCATGTCCTATTTATATCTGTGTTGAGGTTTAAGTCTCTTGCTCTTGTGGCTCTGGTGGATTTGGATTTTTTGAGGTGGATCATGTCTATTAATTCCGCGTTGGACATGGCCTTGTATGTCAGGCACAGGTCACCTCTGAGCAGACGGTATGCGACTGAATAGAGCTGGAGTTTCTTCAGTTGGGCAGCATATGGCATATTTTTTGAGCCCCTTTATCCTTTTGGTGAGGAACTTTTGGGGTCTTTCCAATTGCTGCAGGTGTCGGGTAAGATACATTCCGAATGGGGCATTGTACTCAATCATTGGTCTGATAAGTGAAGAGTACAGGGGAACAATGACCTCCCTTGATCTGAATGTGAATCCCTTCATAATCAGGTGGGAAATGTAGAAGGTCCTCCTAACCACTTTGGCAATGTGAGTGTCAAAAGAAAGGTTACTGTCAACTTGGGTCCCCAGGTCCCTGATAACCTCTTCTGTGCTTAATGGATTGCCACCTATGTGGTAACTTGGGGTTACCTTGTTTTTCCCAAAGGGTATGACTATACATTTTTTGGCGTTTAGCTTAAGGCCATGGCTCTGGCACCAGTTATCCATTTCTATGAGACCTCTCTGAAGGATATCTGTGTCTGATGGATTTTCAACTATGGCGCCCAGTTTGCAATCATCTGCAAACTTTGTCAGCCACAATCCTCCTATGTTTGCCTGCACTTCTGAAAAGTAGATGCCGAACAAGATGGGGCCCAGGACTGAGCCCTGTGGGACACCGCTTGTGACGCTTGAGTCTGACATGGCACCAGCAACTCTAACCCTGTGGGTTCTGTCCTTGAGCCAGTTTGCAACCCATCTTGTGACATATGGGTTTACATTTAAGCTGGTGAGCTTTTCTATGATACCCGAGTGGGGTATTGTGTTGAAAGCTTTTGTTATCACTCTGTATTTACTACAACTCTGCACATCAACCCTATTCTTAAAACTGTAACCAAACACTTTCTCTCCACTCCTCATGCAACCTCTCACTTTCCAAGATATCATTAAACAATCTGGTTAAAAACACCATTGCCATTTTCCCTAAGCACCTTCAGGCTTCCACAGGTATGTCAGGCTTTCCAATACTCATCCTCTTCATAGCTATCCTTACTTCGTCCTTGGTAAGCTGTTGCACTTTCTGATTCACCATACCAACATCAGCCAACCTTCTCTCTCTCATTTTCTTCATTCATCAGCCTCTCAAAGTACTTTGTCCATCTGCTCAATACACTCCCCTCGCCAGTGAGTAAGTTTCCCACATTATCCTTTATCACCCTTATCTGCTGCACATCTTTCCTAGCTCAGTCCCTCTGTCTAGCCAATTGGTACAAGTCCTTTCATCCCTCCTTAGTGTCCAACCTGTCATACAACTGTTCATATGCCTCATCCTTAGCCTTTGCCACGTCTCTCTTTGCCATGCACCTCATTTCCTTATACTCCTGCCTACTTTCCTCATCTGTCCAATAATCCCACTCCATCTTTCCCAACCTTTTTCTCTGTATACTGTCCTGTACTACCTCGGTCCACCACCAGGTCTCCTTGTACTCCTTCCTCCATCCACATGTCACACTAAGCACCTTTTTAGCCATCTTCCTTAGTAGATCTGCTGTACTTACCCAGATATTTGGTAAATCGTCACTGCCTCCCAGTGCCTGTCTTAACTCTTCCCTGAACTCCATCTCATAATCAACCTTTTCCAGTTCCCACCATTTGATCCTTGGTGCTGCCCTCACACTCCTCCTCTTCTTGATCACCAACGTCATCTTACAGACCATTATCCAACAACCCCCCCATTAATATTCCAAAACATGCACGCTGACCAATCAGTGTTGTAAATCAGACTTATACTAATGGAAAAAGATCTGGTCGCCCAGACTTTTTCCATTAGTTTCCGTTTTTTTTACAGCAACGAAGAATGCAAAATCTTCGTTGCTGTTTAGACACTGTCTCACTATGTTAAAGGAGTTTAACATAGCAAGACAGCTTTAAAAATGTAACGGAGATCTTCCTTTCTCCGTTGCTTTTTTTTAAAGCTGTCTTGCTATGTTAAATGGGTTTAACATAGCAAGACAGCTTTAAAAAAGCAACAGAGATTCTCCGTTGCTTTTTTTAAAGCTGTCTCGCTATGTTAAACTCCTTTAACATAGCAAGACATTTTGTAAAAAGTAACGGAGATCTTGCTTTCTCCTTTGCTTCCACCCACAGCTCTGATGTACTGCGTAAGCATACGTATGCACAGTACATCAGAACTGCCGCAAAATACCAGACAGCTGTGGAAGGGCAGCAAGGAGGCATTATACAATGCCATTATTTAAGAAAAGTAAGTATTTTTTTTAAATAATGTCATTGTATAATAGCAATAACCCTCTTCTGGGTGTGGGTAATGCTGGATTTACCCATGGTTGTCTTTGTTTTGTCACTCAGGCTTCACCCTCGTGACCAAACCACACCAACCATGGGTAAATATAGCATTACCCACACCCAGGCGTGGGTTATTGCTATAATATTCTATGCTGCCTAAATACACTTTCCCCTGTCACAACTTCACAGTCTCCAGTCTCCTTCAAACTGGCCCTCCTACATTGGATATATTCCATCTGTGTGCATCTTCCTCAACTTTTGTATGTCACCCTATACTCATCCCTCATGTTATAGTACATATTCACCACAGTCATGTCCATCTCTTTTGCAAAAATCCACTACCATATCACCGTCTGCATTCCTTTGCTTAACACTATACATACCCGTCACTTCTTCATCCCCTCTGTTCCCTTCACCAACATGCTCATTGAAATCTGCTGCAAATACCACTCTGTCACCCTTGGGTACTGTCATCACCACATCATCCAATTGACTTCACATTTCTCTTTCTCATTCATCGCACAACCAACTTGTGTAGCATATGCACTAACAACAGTGATCATTACACCATTTTTATCCAGCTTCATAAACATCATTCTATCAGACACTCATTCCATCCTCCAAAAACACTCTTGGCATACTGTTCCTTCAGGATAAGCCCTACCAACTTTCTCCTGCCATCCACACCAAGATAGCATAATTGTGACCTGCCTCCCATACACCTAGCCATATTCCCCGTCCATCTGTTCTCTTGCACGCACAATATATCAACCTTCCCCTGGCCATCATATCAGTTAGCTCTGTCCCTATACCAGTCATACTGTCGACATTACAAGTTCTTACCCTCACTACCACAGTCCTAGCATTTCTCCTCTCTTTCTGTCACATGAGTGCTGTACATCCTCCAGAGTATGCCTGTCAATGGAAAGTCTACTTTGTTATCGAATGACTCAAGTGTGTTACAGCATTATTAAGACAGTGTCACTAATTTTGTCCCATTGCCGCCCATATATGTGTGGCGTCCTACAGATGTTCTGCTCTAACGAGTTGAGAGGGATGAATGGGCAGCAAGAGTGTGAATACAGTGTGCCATACTGACATAGAACAGAAATGTATATCATGTATTACCTGTGCACATGTCAGTATGAGAAGGTGTATCTGGCCGCCTCATAACAACAGATGTGGGATGTAAAATGTCAGTTAATTATGCTGTACATGTTTTACACGTGTGTAATCTTTGTTTCTGTGCATCAAACAGAGTGACATTTCTACAACTACTGGTTGTTGCATTGCTCTGACACAGCCATGGGTACTACAATAAGCATAATTATCAGTTTGAAATTGGAGAGGTGTCCAACGATGTTATGACTTTCTGTCCATGCCTGCTACAAACATCTATATGAACACCTACATAGCTGTATGGACTCAGCAATGCCTTACTTGTAAAATCTGCCTTCACCAAGCAGAGTAATCCCCTTTGCTGAATGGCAGCAATACACAAACCACAGACTTGGTCCCTATATTGGCTGTACAGGGCAAAGTAGGAGCAGGCACCAACTTGGCATCAAGTCAGTCGTTGTCTGAACAAGCATATAAAGTCACAGGTGGATTACTGTAAGCCTAACTATGAGTACAAATTGGACACATCCACCAAGGCAAATCACAAGACCATTTTCCCATATGTCTGCAATTTCAGAGGCGACAAACCAACCCAACCTGTAATGGTGGACAGTCAGACCACATACACACACAACATAGCCATAGCCAACCTGATGCAGATAGGGCTAGGGAAAACATCACCCCCCTGGGCTCAGCATCACTGTAGGTGGATATGCAAGCACCTGCACCCCTCCTCTCAACACCAGTAAGCAGGTACATATTGTCTACTGAAAGGCAACAAACCTAAGTATCCATGGGACATGATAGCATCCCTGTCCACATCCTGCATGAACTCAGGCATGTGCTCCCAGCTCCACTACACACTGTAGTCGCACCAAGCCTCGGCACCATCCACACCCCATCCACATGGAAGATGGCCAATGTCATCTGTCTACCCAGACCTGAATGAGGATTATGCAATTAACTGGCCCTCATTGGGGGGAATATGACATATCAAGATCAGGAGTGCAATGCAAGCTGATAATGTGCTGATAGATTACAGGGGTATGGTGTGGTTGTGAGTGGTGGCTACTGGTATTCAATGTGCATGTGCATGTTCTGTACATACTGTGGCCAAATGTATGAAGTCCTTTGATGTATTTCCCTGTTTATGTCTTCCAGGTGCAATGTCACATCAGAGAAGGGCAATATTTTCAGTGGCTGAGACTACCATTATCATAGAAGCCATACTTCAGCACCATGCAATACGGTTCGGATGGAGCCAGCAACATCTGTGGGAGAGGACCTCCCTGTGGGGTGACCTTGTCCACAGGATAAATGATGTCAGCCTGCAGGCACATACATATGAGCAGGTCTGGCATCGTGCAACTGACCTCATACTCCATGCTCGGCAAAGGGCTGCTGCCGTGGCCAGGGACCACACAGCCACATGTGGGGGCCCAGCCATGCAGCCCCCAATGACACCCATCAAGGAGCTCCTCGCCAACCTTGGGCATCCATCCCACTACAACATCAGAATACAGACCCCCCACATGCTGGAGGTGGGTGGCACCCAGACAATGGATGAGGAGTGTGCAGGTAAGGCCACAGTGAAGATTACTAGACTAGTGTAGTAAACATACTTGTATCTGTAGAGTATCTATGTGCATGTGTCAAGTCAGATTGGAGTTGTGGATGGGGTTTTCTAATGCACAGAAGTACACATCTATGGTGAATGACAGTAAATTGTGTAGTATTGGAGGTTGTACTGTAAATGTGCAGACATGCTGCATCCATCTGGTACCAATGCCACATGTGAGTCTGCTGACAATACCTCTCTCCCACAACTACCTAGGTCCCTCTGATCTGCATGTGGGCCAGCAGCCTGAAGCTGGTGAGTATGGAATTGTTCTATTGTGGTTTGCCAATACCTCAAGCATGTGAAAGGCATGCAATTTACCATGCATACAACTGTCAGTCAGTTATATCTGTATTCCTTTATGTGCATGTTCACTTGTGGTGGGGTTAACTGCATTGCATCACAGTAGTCAACACAGGGGCCTATCTGAAGAGAATGTAACACTCCTGTAGCATACATCACAACCTGTCAGTGCAAGACTTCTGAACAGAGACCAGCAAAATTGGGGAACAAATGGCCTAAGGTAGGGACATGTGTGAAACATTACTCATATACAGTGAATATAAACAGTGTACACACCCCTGTTAAGATGCCAGGTGTTTGTGATATATACAAACTGAGACCACAATATGTCAGTCCACATGTTTTCCAACCTTTAATGTGACCCATAACATGAACAAGTCACTTGTAGAACCAACCAATCAGTTGGGCACCAAATATGGAGTATACAAACTTTCCAATAAGCTGGATGCATACTTGTGCACACCCTTCCAATAATCTTTTTATTGCAGACGCCTGTGATTTACTGACAGCAGTCAGTCTGCTTGGGTACACACCTGCCATCAGGTAAAGGCACTGTGAGTAACACCAAACAGTCTGCTGTCCAAGTAGGACATACATGACATTTGCTCAGTTGCCTGCAACACAAACTGCCATGGCTTGCAGACAGCTTACAAAGCAGCAAAGGAATATCATATTTGAAAGGTATCAGTCAGGAGTAGGGTACAACAACATTACCACAGCATTGCATACACCATGGAACGCAATGGAGACAGTCATCAAAAGGTGGATTGGATATGGGACAACAGTGCTGCTGGAAATAACCTGACGTCCCTCCAAAACTGATGAAAATACATGTCCAAACCTGGTTAGGGAGGCTGTCAGGAGAAATACAGCAACACTGAGGGTGTTGCAGGAATCTCTTGCAAGTACTGGTATAGTATACTACATGTGAGAACAATCTCCCATATTCTGCATAAGTCTGGCCTATGGGGTAGGGTCAGAAGATGGAAGCATTTCCCCACACCAAAAAACATCCAGGGGTAGATACAACTTGCAATACAGCACATCAAGTCTCCCAAAGGCATGTGTGAAAATGTGTTATGATGTAATGGGACTATGGATCGACCTCACAGCCACAATACCAAAAGGTGCATGTGGTGCACAAGCAACACCTCTCTTCACCTGAAGACCACCATCCCATTGGTGAATCATGCTGGTGGCATTGTCCTGCTGTGGGGATGCTGTTCTAAAGCCTGAACTGGGCCTATAATCACTGTGGTGGGAATTCTGAACAGTTCAAAATAACATTCACATCTGGCCCACATCCATCAGGTGTCTGCAAGAATGCTGAGGATGGAGAGGGGTGTCAGCCTTCAACATGACAAAGAACCAAAGCATACATCCAAAGCTACCTAAGAATGGCTCCACTTGACACTTGAACATACTCATGGTTATTGACTGGCCCAGCCAGAGCCTAGACCTAAACCCGATTGCAAAATCCCAGTGTGACCTGACAAGGGCTATACATATGAGCTGCCCTTGCAATCTGACAGAGTTGGGGACCTTTGCAAGGAAGAGTGGTCAAATAATGCCAAGTCAAAATGTGCTATGCTGATAGACACCTTCCCAAGGAGAGTGAATGCTGTAAATCACTTACAAGGTGTTTCAACAAAGTATCATTTTAAGTGCGTGCACGCTTATGCATCCACCATATTGTACATATTGCATTCATTAGATTTTACACTTAACACATTTGTTTGTTTATCGATTGGATTGCACAGGTCATATTGTCACATGAAAGGTGGGTAATATATTTGAATGCATTATTGTGGTCTCATCTTATATATTACAAGAACATGGCATGTTAACAGGGCTGTGTACACTTATCATATCCACTGTAAGCTTAGAAGGTTGGTGGTATAACAGGAATTATGTGACCACACATTTACTGCTGGTTTGGAGGTCTGAAACTCAAATGTATGTCATTAATCAGTGACATCACTCCTCAGATCATCCCAGTTATGTATCAGACAAACACAGGGGTTATGAGAAACAGAGCAAACATATGAGCCAGACACCTACACATCTTGTGAGGATCTGTACAGTTGTGAGGTATGTTCTGTAGTAGTTGCCATTGTGTTAGACAGGTGAACAGCAATGATGTGTACATGGGTGCAGTCTGTGCTGGGGAAGGGCCATCACCTAATAACACTACTCACATATCACAGAGCTCTATATTGTTAGTTACATGTAGTAAAACTGGCTGCAATGTATGATGTTGAGGGCCGTGTGTCATACATGTCACCATTTGTGTTATGTGAGGTCTGTGTAACAGATTTGTGCCACCTTACCTGTAAGTGTGTGTATGTGTGTGTGTGTGTGTGTGTGTGTGTGTGTGTGTGTGTGTGTGTGTGGGTGTGTGTGTGTGTGTGTGTGTGTGTGTGTGTGTGTGTGTGTGTGTGTGTGTGTGTGTGTCTGTGTCTGTGTGTGTGTGTGTGTGTGTGTGTGCATGTGTGTACCAGCCAACCTCAAAGTGCAGGTATTAATGTACATATGTTGACTTCCCCTTACAGGTGTCTATGGGGTCTGGGGTCCCTCCCGCTTGGAAACTGATGTCAGTGTCTCTGCAGACTCTGATGATGATAGGAATAGTGAGGTACAGGTGGGTTTGTCAGGGGCTGACTCTGTGCCAGTGGTTGGCATTCTGGTCTTGTCCACACCATCCCCGCACACAGTAACAATGCCCACACATACAAAGTCACCAGTGGCCACAGATGATGGGCAGTTGGCAGGTGGTGACATGAAACAGGCTAGTGTGGTGACTATAGCAGGTGTGACCGTAGACACTGGCCATAGCCAGGGTGCAGATGAGGTACCACACAGGCAGATGGACAGGGGTGCTTGCAGGAGGGCTGCTGCTCATCAAGCTGCTGTTGCAAGTGCCACAGCAGGTGTCACCAGACACATGTTTCCGGCTGTCATGGATGCACAGGCATATAGTGAATGCCACACCAGACAACTACTCAGGGTGTTGGATGCAACTCTTTCTGATTTACGTGGTGACATACATGACCTTGTTGAGGCCACAAGTCAAAATACTGAAGTCATGAATGGATGGTGGGGTAAGACCTTGGAAATCCTTGACCGTGGCATGTCTGTGGTAGAGAATGTGGTGAGAGATGGGCATCAGCCACGTGGACATAGGTCAGCAGCAACAACAGCTGAGAGTCTACAGGGGCCATGCACCTTCCCACTCCTGTAGTGGCAGTGGCACAAGCACTACCGAAGGGGAGCTGCTGTCCACATCACACCGAAGCAGGCCATGGACACGTGGTCCTAGCCAATCCCATCAGTGGCACGGATCCAGCAGACAGTAGTCATAATCAGGAAGCAGTACTGCATCTGGCCTTGGGATTGGTGGTGTCAGTGATAACCCTAACAGGACCATTCCCATGTCCATGGCCAAAGATGGTTAACTGGACACCCTGCCATGTATGGTCCACAGCTGTCTAACATACCCCTGTGTAGGGCAGCCACATGGCAAGACTGTGTGCATACATACACACATACATCTGTATCACAAGTAGGACACCTCCAGACACCCACAGCACCTCTGTACAGCCCATCTATTGGATAACCCTCCAAACACACACACATGATGTCAACCGTATGGCCCAGCCTAGGCCTCTGGCAAACCCACACCGTACCCTGTGCATATTATGATTATACCTGTGCCACATCCCTGTCATCCATAATATTAATGCAGGGACATGCTAATATGGGTCTGATGAACAGGGTGAATATAGTACAGTGTAGCTATGTAATACTATGTAAGGTGCTGTATGTTTGCATTTGCTATGGGTACACATACAGGTGTATGTACCTTATTAGCAAGAATGCATTATTGCTGTTAGTACCACTGACCAAATGTAGTCTAACATGCTGTATTCATTTTGTGTTCCAGGTGGCTGTGTGTCTGCAGGCTGTGGCCTTGCAGACATCCCAAGAGGGTACGGCAGAGTAGGAATACACCAACCATGTCATAGACAAGGTACAGCTTTATATGCACATGTACCAGGTGTGTATGCTGGCAACAGTGTGTGAGGGACACTGTTGTCAGATACTGTAACTTTGCATACATATCCCTTGTCACAGACAGGTTGCCTTTAGACATGTCACCTCAGTGTTTTGTAGTAGCACAGGCTCATACATACAGAACAGGTTATTGCAATACTGTTAGCAGGTCCCTCACAAGGGTAGCCATTTGATTAACTGCAACAGATTCACCTGTCAATACCTGTTGGTCCTGCCATTTCTTTCCCACACACTCAACCCTGATGCAGTAGATGAGGGCATGTATGATACTGTGTATGACAGGTTTGTGTTATGTATTCCTCAGTTCACTGGGTGTAACAGGGGACAAAATGGTATATCTTTTGCATACACACAAAAGGACTGACACAGGGGATTTTCATACAGTAACACAAACACAGTTGGCAATAGACAGATTAGTAAACCTACATTTCCACTTTGATGTACTGTAGTACTACATACACCTGACATGCCCAACATAGATTATATGTATGTGAAATAATACACTGCCTCTTACAACATGAGATGTTCTGAATGCCTTCATGGATGGTGAGATAACCCACCAGAAATATCATGTGGAGTCATGTATTGCTCCTACAAGCCTGGACAAGTGATAGTGTAGCAGACATTGTATCAGCACAATGTTTTAGTCAGGTATGATATCTGATGCTGGCATGTGTGTCACTATATTCACTGTGGCCGATTTGGCAACAATATCACATACATGGGCATTGTTAAGGGACACAGACCACATATAGGTTGCAAACATCTGGATATTCCATAGACATATGTACAGAGGACTGGTATGGCCTGCACAATGGTTTAGCATGCTGCATGTGAGGCAGATGCAGTTACCACACTATATAAAGTAATGCCATTGGAAGGTGATAAACAGGCGTGGATGGTACACACATCAAAATGGTATCAGCCAAAAATGATATGATCTTCAACCCCCACACACACTTGTCAGTACTGAGATTTGAACATCTGCCTATCTAGTTATTACTACTGTAGTGTTACGCAGTTATCAGATGCGCCCCTGAGCTTACATGATTTCACCTTATTCCATGGTACTTCTAAGGTTAATTAGCAGGCCTAGTAAAGTAGGGTGATGGGAAGTTTACAGGCAGTACACTACTCTGAATGATATAACCCACATAGTATATGATTTACACACACACACACACACACACACACACACACACACACACACACACACACACACACACACACACACACACTTACTTGCCAGTATTGAGATTAGAACCCCTGCTTATCTAGTTATGTGTACTGAAGTGTCACACAGTTATCACAAGTGCTACAGAGCTTACTGGGCCAACTGGCCAAAGGTGCTGATAACTGCACAGCTGAGGTAAGCTATTACAGGTGCCGGAAAGTCTACCTTTAGTTTTTCCCTTAGATTTTGCTATTTCTTTCTCTCTTACACTTCAAATAGCCTAATAGCTTTGCACTTAAACAGGTTTTTGTATCAATTATTCTACCACACCTGAGAGCCATCAGCAGTAGTCATTCCTCATGGAATTAGCTCCAGTACCTAGCAGTTATGACCACCCCTCCTGGCATGATTAAAGTGCAGTTCTCTGTGCCTTTGCCCATTAACCTGGTGCACTTGGGCATTCTAAAGCACTGCTGCAACTACCACATATACACAGACAACCCTCCCCTCTAAACTCCCAACACTCAGACCTGTGAGAGATACACCTATATCAACAAATTGGAAGATATGCACTCTCAATCAAATACTGGACTAGCTGGTCAAGAGGAGAAGGGTCAACACCTGCATCACACCACATGGAACACACAACACTCCAGAACACCCACTGTCACAGCTCTGACATACAAACAAAAACCACACGCCCACCTTCACAGAGGCACTCAAAAGACATTTACTCAAACACCAGAGACCACCAAGACAATCACCCAATTAACCACCACAACACAGCACAAACCAACAGGACACATATCTCACCTACACAGTGTGCCCCTCAACCTAAGCCCCTAAGGCTAACCACCTTGCCCAATACAGTAATCATAGGTGACTCAATAGTGAGGCACACAGATGTTCCACTCACTAGGTTGAACATGGGGAAGGTAACAGTCAGGTGTCAATCAGGTGCCAGAAGCCAACACATAACACATGCAGTCAGGTCACTCCACAGCAAATACAAGTGTCACTCTGTCATTGTCTATGTGTGTGTGAATGACCTGAGATGCACCTCCCTGGACTACATGAAAAGAGACATGGTGGAGCTCTCAGATTATGTGGGCAAGGCAGGTAAGATAGCAGCCCTGAGCAGTATACTACCATCACCCAGAGTGATACTGCAGTACAAACAACAAATGATTGACTTCAGCAATTGGCTTAAGTGTCTGGTGTCATTCTAATGGGATCCAGTACCTGTCTGCTTGGGATAACATGATTGACAAACTGCGATGGCTTGCCAGAGATGGCCTGCATCTGTCACCCTTAGGTTTCCAGGTACTGGCTAAGTGTCTTGCCACCCCTATAGTGCCTTTTTAGGTGGTGTTCTAAATCAAATTGACACTGTAACTGCTATACATAAATGCAATATGTTGGTCATGCTGCTCAACACTAGACATCTAAATCTCAAGATGTAGTCACTCGAAGCACTCCTCAAAATGGAGAACATTGACATTTTTGCTGTAACGGAGACCTGGTTTACAGCAGCAGACAGCACCCCTACACTACCAGGCTATAACTCATTCCACACCTGTCAGCCCCAAAACATGGACCATAGTTCCAAAGGTGGTGTGTCTCCATATTCATAAAGGATATACACACCTCCAGACTAGTATCCCAGCATAAGGCATCTGAGATACTTCAGGTATAACTGACATTGGGTAATAGTGCAATCCAGGTCATAGCCTGCTATAGGTCCCCATCCATGTCCCTAGACTCTAAATCCACATTCCTCAACACCCTGGAATCGATCAAGGTCCAACCCAACACTCTCATATTAGGAGACTTCAACTACTCCTCCTTCAACTGGGAAAGATACTCAAGCACCAATACACTGGCCCAATGCGTCCTAGAATTCATCAGTTCCAATACCTTGGACCAGCTCATTCTGACACCCAATAGAGGAAGCAACATCCTTGACCTGTGTTGATTACAAACATATGAGACTGTTGCTTGACAACAGTAGTCAATCCCTACCTGGTCAGATCCAATGATAAAGTAATCACCATGGAAATCCACATCTCATCCACACCTCCTGCAAAGGTAACCACCTTGAAAAACTTTTCCAAAGCTGACTTTGGAGTCCTAAAAACAGAGGTGTCTAATTTCACAGCACCCATGCAAATGGAAAATACTTGCATGACTGCCAAATCATAAACAAATGCACTGTACAAACATGTACATCAATGCATGGAACTAGCCATACCCAACAGAACCATGACACTCTCCTCCAAACACTGGAGGCCAATCTGGTGGTCCCCTACCATTAATAACCAAAAGCTGAAAGACACAACAACAAGAACAGAAAGAAGAAACTGTTGCAGAAAAAGATAGAGTCCCGAGAGTGATAAAACTCCCTTATTTGCCTCAACAACAACTTGAGATCCCTCCTGAAATCATCTAAAGCTAGCTATGATGGTAGAATTGCAGCAGACACTAATAGTTATATCATGAACCTCCATGGCAATACTCAAAAGTGCACAATGCTACCTCCTATACTGAGCTAACAGATATTGCCAACATTCTTGCCAACACATTCAGTGCCAGTTTTGCCACTCACTCCCCAGGGGAGCAATCAGAATGCCAGAATAATGCCAGGCACTCAGGACTACCGCTGCCCAGGTTAAACCTGCATTGTCCACGGGCAAGAATACAGCTTCCATAGGACCCAAAATTATCCCTGGCTGTGTTCTACATAAACTACAAAGATACCTTGCACCACATCTGTGTGCCCTGTTCAGTCACAGCCTCACCTCAGGCTTTATCCTGCCCACTGCTACAGTCATCCCTCTCCATAAAGGGGTAGCGACTACAGACCCTGGGAATTATCAGCCCATTAGCCTGATGAGTCTGATATGTACAGCTATGGAGCACATCATCAGGGACCTGATCAACAAGCACATAGGTAATCTCCTAACTCTGGACCCCACACAGTTTGGCTTTGTGAAAGGGAGATCATGCCTGCTCAACCTGGTTGACTTCTTTGAGTCAGTCACCAGTCTGTGTATGATAATAAGGCACTGCATACAGCGGACATCCATCTGGCCAAGGCTCTTGATACCATTCCTCAGTCATGAATTATGGCTGA
This sequence comes from Protopterus annectens, assembly GCF_019279795.1. Lineage (NCBI taxonomy): Eukaryota > Metazoa > Chordata > Ceratodontiformes > Protopteridae > Protopterus > Protopterus annectens. The sequence continues at coordinate 1,938,605,607 of NC_056725.1, read as the reverse complement.
ACTCACCAAACTAGGCATCAACCCTTATATCACTAGAGGGGTTGAAAACTGGCTCACAGATAGAACACACAGTGTGAAAGTAGCAAGCTCCAAGTCAGACTGCCAACCAGTCACAAGTGGGGTCCCACAGGGATCACTCCTGGGTACTCTTTTGTTCAGCATCTATTTCTCAGGAGTTCAGGCCAACACAAAGGAACTCTGGCTGACCAAGTTCACAGATGACTGCAATCTGGGAGCCATCATTAGCTCCACAAGTGGTGCAGATATCCTACAGAAATGCCTCACTGAGACCACTGATTGGTGTAGAGACCATGGCCTGAAGATTAACACCACAAAAGGCATAATCAGCCCCTTTGGTAAAAACTCAGTTCCCACTAAGTACCACACTGATGGGAGCCCACTGGACACTGTAGGCATTATAAAGAAATCTGGGGACACAGGTTGACAGCAACCACTCCTTTAACCACCACATTGCTACTGTGGTCAGGAAATTCTTCTATGTGGCACATGTCATTACCAAGAGTTTTGCATCCAGGGAGAAAGAGGTCATCATCTCTGTGTACTCTTCCCTCATTAGACCAATCATCAAGTATAATGTCCCACTTGGCATGTACCTCACTAGACACCAGTAACAGCTGGAGAGGCCACAGAAGTACCTCACAAATAGGATCCTATGCATTAAACACATGTCCTACACAGACAAACTCAAAAGACTCCAGCTATTCTCTGTCTCATATCACAAACTTGGAACAATCTCTGCTTGACTTGCAAAGCCATGTCTGACCCAGCTCTTTTAGAAATGCTACATCTAAAGACATCCCAATCCTTCTGCACCACACACTGCAGGGACCTTGACCTCATTACCACAATTAACACAACACAGTGGAGGGAAATTTTCCTCACCGAGAGACTGCACATGCCCTGGAATAGACTTCCCATAGATGTCAAGCAAAGCACCTAAATGACCCTGTTCCAGAGAAATCTTGATGAGTGGATGGGTAACAGAAAGTTCACCCCAGGGATCACTCCAGTAGCTCTACTTGATGGAGGCACTGAGAACTAACATTGGGTGGCACAATGGCAGGACATTTCTATGGGCTAGTCTTGTAAAGGCACCAGAACTATTAGCCTAGTACACACCTATGAACCTATAAAGGGAGTGACATCAGCATGACTGATAAAGTAAGCTAGTGGGTGGGAAACTTATCAAAATACTTCTTTCTACAAGCATACACACTTACACACTCACAGTTATATACCCACACACCCATTTGTTAGATCAGATAGTAGAACCCCTACCTATCTAGTTGTTTGTACTATAGTGTTACACAGTTATTGCACTTGCTACAGACTTTGCTGGGCTGACAACTGGCCAATGGTGCTGATAAGGGTAATTACATCTGCAGGACTGATAAAGTAGGGCAGTGGGTGGAAAACCTATCAAAATACTTATTCCTACAAACATACACACTTACACACCCACATTTGCCATATCTGAAAGTAGACCCCCTGCCTACCTAGTTATTTGTATTACAGTTGCTCAGTTATTGTACATGCTACAGAATTTACTGGGCTGAAAACTAGCCAAAGGTGTTGATAAGAGGAATGTCATCAGCAGGAGTGATAAAGTAGGGAAGTGGGTGGGAGACTTATCAAAATACTTCTTCTTACAAACATACACACACACTCATTTGCCAGATCTGAGATTAGAACCCCTGTCTAGCTAGTGATTTATACTATAGTGTTACACAGTTATCACATGTGCTGCAAAGCTTACTGGGCTGACAACTGGCCAAAGGTACTGATAAGGGGAATAACATCAGCAGGACTGATAAAGTGGGGCACTGGGAAGTGTTGTGGGTGGGAATGACCTAAAAACAGTTTCACCTACAAACACACACACCATCACTTCTTCATACACAACTGTCTCTCACACACACACACACACACACACACACACACACACACACACACACACACACACACACACACACACACACACACACACACAAACACACACACACTTAACAGTATTGAGATTAGAACCTCTACCTATCTAGTTATTTGCACTATAGTGTTACACAGTTATTGCACATGCTACAGAGCTTATAGGGGTGATCGGTCTCCAATGGCAATTCTAAGGTGAATGAAAGTGGAAGATTTTGTGAAGTAGGGCAATGTGAAGTGTACTGAGCGTGAAGCATCTCCTAATACTTAGATCTATGGACACACACACACACACACACACACACACACACACACACACACACACACACACACACACACACACACACACACACACACACACACGCACACACACACAGGCAGGTGATACGTTATTATAAACCCAACCTCAGTACTGTTACACAATGAGGCTCACATTTTATTCTGGCATGTGTAATTGTTTACAACTGGTATGCCACTGTCTACAGCAGGACATCACTGTATGCCATTCAGGGTATCCGTGTGTGACTCACTCTGTCTGTGTCCCTCTGTGTCTCTCTCTCTCTCTCTCTCTCTATCACTATGTGTCTCTTAGTTCCCCACATTTATGTGTGTGTGTATGCTTGACATATGTTATCTGTTGCCTATATATATATATATATATGTGTGTGTGTGTGTGTGTGTGTGTGTGTGTGTGTGTGTGTGTGTGTGTGTATCTCATGCAACAGATGCAGATATATCACATACAGGCCACCTACAGCTATCTGAGGGTAATCCTGTATGATGTGTGTGTGTGGTGACAGTTACAGTGGATATAAAAAAGTTTATACATCCCTGTTAAAATGCAAGGTTTTTGTGATATAAAACAATGAGACCACAATAAATCATTTCAAAACCTTTCCCACCTTTAATGTGACCTATAACCTATACAATTAATTTGAAAAACAAACAAATCTGTTAGGGGAAAAATAAAAAAATAAGAAATGTACAATAAGCTGGTTGCATAAGTGTGCACACCCTTAAACTAATACTTTGTTGAAGCACCTTTTGATTTAATTACAATATTCAGTCTTTTTGGGTACACACCTGCCATCAATTAAAGAGATTCTGATTAACCCCAAATAAAGTTCAGCTGTCCCAGTAGGATTTTACTGACATTTACTCAATTGCCTGCTATAGCAAAAACCATGGTTCACAGAGAGCTGACAAAGCATCAAAGGGATCTCATTGTTGACAGGTATCAGTCAGGATAAGGGTACAAAAACATTTCCACAGCATTGGATATACCATGAAACACAGTGAAGACAGTCATGAAAAAGTGGAGAAAATATGGGACAACAGTGACGTTGCAAAAAACTGGATGTCCCTCCAAAATTGATAAAATGACAAGATGAAAACTGGTCAGGGAGACTGCCAAGAGACCTACAGCAACACAGAAGGAGCTACAGGAATTTCTGGCAAGTACTGGTTGTGTACTACATGTGACAACAATCTCCCATGTTCTCCATATGTTTGGGTTATGGCGTAGCGTTGCAAGATGGAAGCCTTTTCTTACACAGAAAAACATCTAGGCCTGGCTAAAATTTGGAAAACAATACACCAAGTCTCCCAAAAGCATGTGGGAAAATATGTTATGGTCTGAGACCAAGGTTGAACATTTTGGCCACAATTCCAAAAGGTATGTTTGGTGCAAAAACAACACTTCGCATCACCAAAAGAACACCATCCCCACGGTGAAGCATGGTGGTGGCAATATCATGCTTTAGGGTTGCTTTTTTCATCTGGAACTGGGGCTTTAATCAAGATGGAGAGAATTATAAACAGTTCCAAATACCAGTCACTTTTGGCCCAAAACCCTCAGGCATCTGCTAGAAAGATGAAGATGAAGAGGAATTTCACATTTCAACATGACAATGACCCTAAGCATACATCCACATCAGCAAAAGAATGGCCTCACCAGAAGAAAATTAAAGTTTTGGAATGGCCCATTCAGAGCCCAGACCTAAATCCAATAGAAAATCTGTGGGGTGACCTGAAGAGAGCTGTGCACAACATATGTCCTCGCAATCTGACAGATTTGGAGTGCTTTTGCAAGGAAGAGTGGGCTAATATTGCCAAGTCAAGATGTGGCATGCTGATAGACTCCTACCCAAGAAGACTGAATGCTGTAATTAAATCCAAAGGTGCTTCAACAAAGTGTTAGTTTAAGAGTGTGCACACTTATGCAACCAGCTTACTGTACATTTTTATTTTTTTATATTTTTCCCCTAACAAATTTGTTGGTTTTTCAATTGAATTGTACAGGGTATAGGCCACATTAAAGGTGGGAAAAATTTTGAAATGATTTATTGTGGTCTCATTTTTTTATATTACAAAAACCTGGCATATTAACAGGGGTGTGTAAAATATTTATATCCACTCTACATAGCTGTCTGTATGTACAGACATATATACACAATACAGTCATATATTCTTTTGCTCTTGTTTTAATTTCTCCAAGTCTTTTGGGTTTCTAATACCATGACAGGAATGGACCCCATTCCTAAGTCAAAGTACGATTAAAGTTCATGAAATTAGTATTGTTTCACTCTTTAATGTTAGCCAAAAGTGCTCTTCGCAGCACCCGCAATGTGCCAGTAATGACTCTTTCTGCAATTCGTACGGTGTTACATGAATTGGTAACATATTTAAATACGATTGTAAATTCTTTTTTATAAGACCAGTTTCTCCTACTACTATTGGAACTGTCTGGGTATCTTTCTTCCACATGGCTCTCATTTCTGCCTGCAAATCGAGGTATTTTATGACTTTCTGTCTCTCAGTACGCAAGATGCTGTTGTCACTAGGTGTGGTGATTTCAATGATCAATGCTACTTTTGTCTTCTTTTCTTGGACCACTATATCCGGTTTTCTAGCATCTATCTTTTGGACTGTTGGGACAACAAGTACAACCTGCGCAACTTCTGGACTATTATTAACAAAATACTTTACTCTGACAAGCCTTCTTGCCCCTCACCCTTCCCCAACAAATCTCCCCCTAAAATTGCTACCCAACTCAACAAACACTTCATTGATACTATCCAAAACCTTACACCCTCAAATACTAATGCTGAAACTATCACTACTACCAACAACCCTCATAGCCAGAATCTCTTCTCATTTAAACCTGTGTCAACTTCCTACATTAAATCCCTTCTTCTTAAGCTTAAACCATGCTCTCCCTCTACTGATAACCTACCTCCTACATTTCTCAAACTCGCTGCTGAATCTATAGCCTATCCTATATTCATTTTTATTAACTGATCTATACAAGAGGCTACAGTTCCTACTATCTGGAAATCCTTCTATACTATTCCACTGCATAAAGGTGGCAACTCTACTGATCCATCTGTCGTCCCATTGCTATTCTTTCTCCCATCTCCAAGTTGCTCGAAAAATGCATATATTCACAACTCCTCAACCATCTCCTCCAACACAACCTTCTCACTCCCACTCAGCATGGTTTCCATCCCCACCACAGCACATCTACCACCCTCCTCCTTTTCACTCATACCATATCCAATGCCCTTGATAACAATCAGCTAATATCCTGCCTTTTCCTTGACCATTCCAAAGCCTTTGGCACAGTCTCTCACTCTGTACTACTTTCTAAATTATCTAACCTCAACCTGTCTTCTTCCCCCCTTGCTCCAGCTTTTCCAGCTATCTCTCAGGTAGGCAGCAATCTGTGAAATGGCTCTCCCCCTGCTCTCCCTTTATATCTGTTCCAACAGGTGTTCCTCAAGGCTCTATCTTGGGTCCCCTCTTATTTAATATCTTTACAAACAAACTATTTACCTCTTGTAGACAATCTTCCCTTATACAATATGCAGATGACTCTACACTCATCTCAATCTCCAGTAGTATCACAGACTTTCTCACCCTTACTCAAAACTCCTTTCTATCCACAGAGAAATGGCTATCTGACAATCTGCTTATCCTTAACCATAAGAAGACCAAGCTCCTGCTCTTTCTCCCCCACTCTTTTTCCAATCACAAATCTACATTTACCATAACATCCTCTAACAAAACAATCATAAAACCTGAACCACACACTAAACTGTTAGGCTTCATTATAGATGACGAGCTCAGATTCAACTCCTGCTCTTTCTCCCCCACTCTTTTTCCAATCACAAATCTACATTTACCATAACACCCTCTAACAACACAATCATAAAACCTGAACCACACACTAAACTGTTAGGCGTCATTATAGATGACGAGCTCAAATTTAACTTACACTTACTGGAAGGAATAAAAAAAACACCAGAAACTTGGCTTGCTCTATCGTAACAAAAGATTTCTTACTCCAAATGCTAGACTCTCCCTAGCTCAGTCCTTATTCCTGCCCACACTTCTCTACGCAGCCCTAATACTAACCAATATACAAGCTACTACCATGAACAAACTGCAACAAACTTACCATAAAATTGCAAGATTCATTACTAACTTCCCCTACAGCTCCCATCACTGCCTTGCCTTGAACTCATTACAATGGTTCGAATTCCCTCAACTACTGCTACTTTCTCAATTTCAGGTTATTCACGCCATTCTATACAGGCCTTCATCCTGTCCAGCTCTCACTACTGTTGTATCTACTTATACCCCTTCTAGAATCCTCTGCACCTCTAACCAACAACTTCTGAATGTAGACCATCCAAAGAAGAACACAGGCAAACTGCAATATAACTGCTCTATAGCCCCCACTTGGAACAAACTTCCTCTGAACATCCGCTCCATCATACACCCTGCACATTTTAAAAAGGAACTCAAACATTATCTTGTCAACACTAAATCATGTCTCTGCTTAGAACCTACCTGATATGTCCCCTTTATACAAATGGTGCTCCTTTCCTCTGAACTCCTGAAAGCACCTATACCTTCCTACAAAGCCTATGCAATAAATTCTGATTTATGTATATATCTCTTATTTGATCACTTGTATATAACTTGTTTTTTGTACATTAAAAAAAAAACACATTAGGGGTTCATATACTCATTTCTTTGAGAAAACCCTCTTGCTGTAATTTGAATATGTTTGAGTCATAATTTGTATTGATATGTTATGAAGTTATAATTGGTTATGGTACTTTCTATGCCTTGTTACCTATGTTATCCTAATTGTTTTTGTAATTGAAGCTTTTCTCCTCGGGTCTCCACTGAAAACGGGCTCATGCCCAGCTGGACCAACCCGGTTAACAAATGTCAAATAAAAATAAAAAAAAAGGTGATCCCATGTGATGTAAACTTCATCATTTTCTATGATTCTCTGTGGCTCATGTTTCCAGTGCTTTTCAGCCACTTTGATACCGTAATGTTTTCACAATCTCCAGTGTAACAATCTCGCCACATTATTATGCCCTTCACTATACAGTCCCTCTGCCATAAGAGAGTCACAACCAGCAATAAGGTGTGTGACTGTTTCCAATTTGGTTCCACAAAACCTACATATATCTGTTTCTCCTACAGGTTCAATAGACTTAGTAAACTAACGTGTATGTAGCCCACTATCTTGGGCTGCCAATATTAACCTTTCATTTCTTGATGTAAATTCACCTTTCCTTAACCATTCCTGCATTCGTTCTTGATCAACATGAGGCTCTTCCAGAAGTTTTCTATACTTGCAACTATATTTATGTTTTTTCCACATTTCTTGCCTTTCCATCTGATCCTTCACCTTATATTCTTTTTTTGGTTTTTTAGTACATTCAGTTGCTGCCTGATTTTTATCCACTTCTGGTTTGATTTCCATTCCTGCTTGATGTCGATATGCTTCTGCTAAATTAAGCAGAGATGTCATCTTAGATTTATTCTCCTCATGTTTCAAAACTTTCACCATATTTGGATCTTGTGAGGTCAGTAGATATCTGTGGAGTCCCACAATTGCAGATCTATACATGTAATAAATTTCAAGGGGCCCATCCCTCCTTCAGAACAGGGAATATATAATCTTGGTATACACTGATTTTTATAAATCATTTGGTGAGCATGAAGCATCCTTCTTGTTTTAATATCCAATCTATCCAACACTTTTTGGGGCCAGTCAATCACACCAAAACTATAAGTTAAGACAGGAAGAGCAAATTGATTTATAGCTTGGATCTTGTTCCTAGGTGTCAATGCTGTTTTCAGGATTAATTTAAGTCTTCTAAAGTGCTCCTTACTAAGCTTTATTCACATTTGTTCATGTTTTATTGCTGCTCCTTCATCAATTCCCAAGTATTTATACATCCCCTCTTGCTCAAGTTCTTTTATATGACATTTGTGCCCCAAACTGATGTTTTCCTGGTGCTGCAATTTTCCTTTTTTAAAGGTTGCTTTTGCACATTTGTCAAGCCCAAATGACATTCCAATATCATCTGAAAAAGTTTTGACAACCTGTATCTATGCTTTCAATTCCTCATCTGATGATATATTCCGATATGGGTTCCAACCAGGGTTACCACCTGTCCCACTTTGCGAGCGACAGTCCCTCTTTGGGCAGTTGTGTCCTGCAAAAAATTGTAAAAATGTCAAATGTCCTGACATTTTTAGGGCAAAATCCTTTCCTATATTCTGTGTAATAGTTGCATAAAACAGTTATTCTGTATCTGAAACACCTAAATGTTATAAGAAACAGAATAATCAGCTAAAATGCTACAAGAATAAGCTTATATTTAGGCAAAAAAGTGAAGTTCTGTCCTTTGTACTGGCCGTGGGTATGTTTTGGCCTGCAAAATCTGATGTCGGTACCACAATTGTCCCAGTTTGGCCATTTGAAAAGGTGGCAACCCTAGTTCCAACATGTCCTGCGATTCTGTAAGTATAGGAGCATGCCCAGTGTGATCTTCTATAGTTAGAGTGGGACTTCATTCCAGAGATAGGTATACTCCAGTCCAGGGTTTTGTGTGCTACAGCCATATCTCTCAGGAGTACAGGACTTTCCTCAGGGTACGTGTTTTGTTTAACAGACATTTTCTGACATATCTGTAGTCTGAAACTGCAATGTATTGTGTCATTACCTAGTGCCAGACATCTTCAGATCATCACAGTGGTTTACCAGAGAAATACTAGTTGTATGATGCATAGACTGATATTATGAAGGCAGCTATGTAAATTCTTGCCCAACAAGGCTATTTGTGTGGTGTGGCTACAGCCAGTTTAGTAATGACACAGCTGTGTAAATAGTCCAGCAACCTGGTGATATACTGGCTGGTGATCTCCTGCTTGTGTGTTATCTTTCTAACCTGAGATGTCATATCCTTGTGTGGGCATACCTTTCACCTGTACATTTTTGGCAGGTTCTCCAGATGTTTGGCTAGTATTTTCATCCTTTCTACGTAAATTTGTGTTTTTATGGCAGGTTAGTTACATATAATTAAAGAGGGATGTTACCAAATAATGACAGACATTACTGTTTCAGACTACATAACCTTCAGACAATTCCTGCTACTGCAAACCCCTCACCCTACCAACTTACTCAGTATGTAAGGGCGATATTTACAACACATGCCTATCACTGTGCCGTTGTTCCACTTTTATTTCTGCCCTTGTCCAGACATCTTGCTGTCAGAGATTGGGAGTTATGGGTGTGGGTACTGAATGCATTCAACTGTGCAGGCATGTCCATTTTATGTAAAAGCAAACATAAGAAAAAAGGAATATTAAGAATGACCACTGGCAACAGTTCCAAAAAGCACTTATATTAACAAAAGCCTTGGCACCTCTGCTACACAGCCTTCAAGACGTCCATTATATGTGTAGTATATTCCACATTGCACTGTGACTTCCAGGTATGTCAGTGGCAGAGCAGTAAGTGTCACTGACATGCATAACAGTTGGCACTGCAATTATCTACACAGGGCCCTGCCAAAGACAGCACTGTACTTAGGGCACTACAAGACAACAGCCAGGAGAATATGCTGGCCAGATCCTGACAGTACTGACCACACATACACATAGCTCATTGACCATTTCATATTGTGAATGAGCAACACGTTTTCATGTGTATTGGTACAGCCCTGTCAATGTGTGCTATGCTGCTATTTCCCTGCAACTGTACACATTTGCACAGACTGTGCTGATATTTGCTTTACATTCTGACTCCATTTACCATACTATTGTCCCCTGTCTTGAGGACTAGAGACATATCAGTAAAGGGTACAGGTCAGATTGTAATGGCATACGTTTGAGTTTCAGACTTCTTACCCTTCATAGCCTTACTGCAACTGCGGGTCCTGCTGTGGTATCACTGTGTGAGTCTGTAGGTGGGTAATTCAACATTGCCACCATTTGTGTGCCTTTACCGGATATTTTTCTCTGGTGTTCTACAGCTGACTTGCTGTGTGGGTGTGAGGGGTGGGTATGGGACTCACACTGACATATGTAACCAAATACATTTCTGCAAATAACTCTGTTTCTGCACAGATATCTGGCTGCTTGGGGAATCATTAATTCACCTCATTTGCATGGTTTTCACCAACAAATGAAGTAATTAACATTTTGCAGCCATATCTGTGCAGGAGCAGTGTAGGCACTCTCATGCACATCAGATCAGCTGTTTGCTGGATCGCTCGGCGGCCATTTTCTGGGCAGGAATGGCTACACTGTTACTGCATGGAAAAAACAGCTTAATAAATCCTGGGGTCAGTCATAATCCTGTATATTGTGACTACTGTACATATATATTTTTCTTTCTGGTGTGTGTATATATGAGTTGATACTAATGTATACAATTTTTGTAAGACTATATTTAACCACCTATACCACTGTGACTGCATTCACCTGAGCTGTGCCTGATATTGACCTTTTGTGATCCGAACACTAAGGTGAGTAAGCAAGCAAGTAAATAAATAAATAAATACAACAATATTTAAATGTTGGGTGATTAGGACAGTTTATTGGAAGGGATTTGAAGACTGATAAGTTATCAGTAAAGGTTGCAGACTGACTCAGAAGTGGCCTCAGAAGTCAAATCAGATAGCAGTATGCCTTTTACCTAAGAACAAAAGATGGCAAGGAATTTTAGAAATTAGACAGACATTACTGATAAAAGTATCTGACTACTTTCAGTGCTTCCTCCATCTCTTCCTCTACACCTGATTAGCCTGATGAAACAAAGCTCTCAGTGACATACATGCAGTTAGCACAAGAGTACTGTGAGACAGATGACATTGTAAGTGAACCAAACAGAGCAAAAGATACAGCAAACAGAATGTAACTTCAGATTACTGTTTATTTTAGTTGTACTAACAGATTCATTAGTTCCATATGTCCCATACATATAGGACTGATTGGGTACAAGGTCAGCATCTGAGGTTTTCCAGCATGGGATTCATCAAGTGCTGCAATGCATCACATATGTAAGAACACTGTAATGTCTGGGAGAAATAAAAAGTGTATGATGAAACATTCAGACGAGTATTGGACATATTGAAAGATAATGGACTGACACTGAACAGAAAAATGTGACTTTATTTTTTTTTTATAGGTTTGTAGGTTTGTACTAGCTAATGACCACTGGGACCTTTTTAAGCCTAGCTATACATCCAAAATCTCTGGCAAGCTCTGGTACCCTTGGTAAGTGTAAGCAGGGGCTTGGGAGATGAAAAATTTACAAGCAGAGGCCAGGGAGATGAATCCTTTACAGAATGCCTTTGTCCATAAGAGACATAGGTGTCAAACCAGGAATTAATTTCCTATTTCCCATTTAATTGTCCAAGTTGCACTTGAATTGGGTTGGGGATGAACTCTGCTTCACATGCTAGGAAACCTTTTCCAGATAAAGGGTAGTCTCTGGGATACATAGCCATCTCTCCAGCAGGTCCTGTTTATATCAAAGGTAAGATTTAAGTCTCTAGAACGGGTAAGTCCAGTGCTGTTTTACAGGTAAAGGAATATCTTCACAACTGGTAAATGAAGCAAACAAACAAAAAATTATTTGATGCCCTCTTTCTCAAATGTTAAGGATATAAAAGGGGACAGATTCCATAAAGTTCAGGGATTCTGGTGTATTATGCCGATATCAGAGCAAAACTTGTGGATAACATTGTAATATATTAATATATGATAAGAAACTCAGAATAGCTCAGCTCACAATGGAATATAGCAGTTGCAATGGAGCACAATAGAAATGTATAAGTCATCCATAACTAATAAAAATGGTTGTCCAATGATGTTGTACAGTACTAAAGTTACTGAAAGATGATCACAATTCAGGAATCCTGATAGTTGTATAGAAATATAACAAAATCTGTACAGTAAGATTAGGGACAACTACAGACTATAACTGACTTTGTTATGATAAGAAAGAAAAAAATCATTAACAATGCCAACTATTCCAATGTATGCCACACATAACAATATTATATCTTAATACCCAGATATGGGATGGGGTAGTATCAGGGTAGTGGGTCTTTGGGTGTTGGAGCTCTGAGTCATTTTACAGACTGCCTCTGTCCATAAGGGACATGGGCAGTACCCTGTCCACTTATCCAAATTCTTTTTGAAGAGAGTGAGGGACAGCCTTTGCTTTATGAAGATGGGAAGTTTATTCCATAAATGAGGTAGCCTTTGGGATACAAATATGTCTCTTCAGCAAGTTCTGTTAGAGTCACAAATAAGATTCAGATCTATGTAACTCCTAACCCTTGTATAATTTTTCTTGCAAATATGCAATATTTTCATCATGGTTGGATCAGAAAATACCTCATAGATCAGGCATAAGTCCCCCCAATAAACAATATGAGATTGAGTAAAGGGATAGGGCCTTTAGTTGGTCTGCACAAGACATGTATCTTACGCTCTGTATTTTTTTAGTGAGAAACCTTTGGGCCACTCCAATTTGTGTAAGTGCCTAGTTAGGTATATGCAGAAGGGAGCATCATACTCGATTATGGGCCTGATGATGGCAGAGTACAATGGTATGATGGCTTCCTTTGAACTTGATGCCATGCCTTTACTTAAAAGTTGAGCCGCAAAGAAGGATTCCCTGACTACCATAGCTACCTGGTGGTCAAAGTTTAGGTTACGATCTATTTGTGTTCCTAGGTCCCTCACCACTGGGTCTACTTTTAGTGGTGTGCTATCAATATTATAATTTGCAAGGATATCTGATACCAAAGGGTATGATTATCCATTTTTTAGCATTTAGCCTCAGACCATGGTTTTCCACCAGTTGTTCATCATTTTAGGCCTGTTTGTAGGGTGTCAACATCGTTTCGGGATTTAGCGATTGCTCCCAGATTACAGCCATTTGTGAACTTGGTGAGTCCATTTGTGAACTTGGTGAGCCAGATGCCCCCAACATTGGCTTTCACTTCAGAGAAGTATATACCAAACATGAGGGGGTCCCAACACTGAGCCCTGTGGGACACTGCTAGTAAGAGTTTTTTTATCGAAAGTGGATTTGCCTATCTGGACAACATGTATCCTACTAGTGAATCAGTTTGCTATCCATCTGACAATGTAAGAGTTTATGCCTAACTCAGTAAGTTTATCTATGATCTATCCATGATTAAAATATACTGGCTTGGACTTATGGATTATGATAGAATCAGTAAATTTTCTAATGAAAAAAATAAAGTTGAAGGGCAATCCAGCCACATTGCTATAATCACTTGCTAACAATGGGTTTGGGACTTGTGTGGGGAACATAAGTAGTGCACACATCCAAGGAAAGTGTGAGATAGAAAAGAAGATGTGGAGTATGGGTGAAGAAGAAGAATAAACAAGAGGGATGTTGGAATTAGAAAATCTGAGGAAAAGTCAGAGGGGCATGGGCATTTTTTTTTTTAAGAATAGCAGGAACGAGAAGGTGAAGGTAATCACAGCAGGTATAACCATATAATAAACAGCACAACTCAAGACATACAAAGGTTGGAAAAATCCAGTAAGGATAGGTAAGTTACAGAGGCAGCACACTGCACAACATGGGCAATGGAAAGTTGACAAACAGGGTGGGGATGCATACCAGCCATGGTGAAATGCTGAAAAGCATATCTACCTATGCACTATCACATTATGACATGTTGCAGTCTGTGTGGCAGTCATACTTGGATGTGTATGATCAATGGTAGATGTGTGTTCCATGGTAATAAAGTAGGATCACAGTACACATTGGATAAATAAGGACATTTCCAATTAGTCCATCAGCAGTGCATGTTTAAGCTAAGCAACATCACAGATGAGCAAATGCAAGTAGAACAATGACAGGTAACTACAGAGGACAGAACCAAATCTAAAAACATGCATGTGAAAGGCAAACAACCAAGTACTGTGCCAAACAGAAAGTACTGCAGAAGAGCAGCAAATGCTGCTACATACATAAGTAGGTGTACACAACCCAAACAAACATGTAATGAAATGTGTGTATGTTACACACATATGCCATGTCAAAGGAAACAGACAGGTGTAGATGTGTATGGATGTCTGTATGTTAATGGCATAAATGGAATGTACATGAAATTAAGATCAATACACATATATACATCAATGACATGTAATAATATGTTCAAAAATGTAATAAGACAGCATAATGAATATAGCATGTTGTTCACGTGGGTATGAAAAAACTATACTCGGTAACACAAGTATAATGAGAATAAGGGCGTATTGCAAGCATTAGTCAGCAACTTGTGTGTACATGTCCTGTATTGTACATGAAGCATGATGTGGCACATGCTCACTGTGTCAAATTAATAAATGGCAATGGATAGTAGTTTTAACAAAGAGAAACATACCTGAAAAAAATAACTGGGAAATATGAAGGTGGAAGGGAACTGGACAGCCTGGGCTCACATTAGAGTAAAGCAGACATGGTAAGTTGACCCAATGCAAATGCATGTGTAAAGCACACAGGGTGCTGTAGAAGCAACACAGACATACATTTAATCACATAGAAAATGTATGTCAAATGGCCCGATGGATTGGTGATGTCCACAAAACTGGACATGTATAAAACAAACATACATATTAATGTGCAATTATGTCACAGCAACATGCATGGGTAAGAATGCTAAAAATTAGAAGTGCATAGCCATATATTGTCATGCAAATGTCAACTAAAGAAACTCAGGTGTATGTCAACCACCCTACTCATCATGGAACAAAAGACACTCTTATGAGGATTATTACACCACATCAGCAGAAAATCACTGAATGCTTACATGTCAAAGGTACATTTCTGTGTCAGTATGTATCCAACTATATGCACACACATATACAGTCATTTAATGTTTACAACTATTTCTGGAAGGTATACACCTATGTCACTACATCATGGGTGTAGAAATGCTACATACAACAAACATGGTGTAATGTACTATGAAAGAATGTGTTATCTATAACATTGTGTACAGATTAACGTTACACTGCTGTTTGATGCAGTCAGAAAAGGAGGACGGCACATAGACAGGATATACCTGTATATGATCCCACATGGCATCAATATTGCCAAACCATGACACACAACACCACATCATGACAGTGGGAAATTATGACAACTGTCATCCAAAAATATGTGGAATGACATGTCTGTATGTTGCAGGTATCTGATATGGCAAAACAGAAATACAAGGCATATGACACTGTTAGTGATAAGTATGGACAACATACGTTGTCAGTCAGTCCTAGTAACACACGTTTACAGGCTACCTCTTGCAGCACTATTTGCAGGTTAACTGCCACAATGCATAGACAGCTAAATGTGTGTGGAAAGTGTAATATGTTAATGTGTGTCATGTACACAATGAAACTAAAGTAAATGTTACACAATAATAACGCATAAACATGGCAGATACATGGTATGCATACATCAAGAGTGCATATACAGTCCAAACAATACATATACAGTCCAAACAATACAATGGCAATCACCATGTTGGCAGCATAATACAAGTGAAGCACACAGAGAATACTAACTGACCAGAGGAACCAGACAGCCACAAAGTGTCACTGTTAAAAATGAGGAGAAACTGATCTGACAATATTGCAAACCATATGACAAATGTCTGAGACAGGCAGCATGATATTTGCTGAAGACACATCAACATAATGAGTACAACACTAAAAACAATGTGATATATTCAATCAGCACAACTGTTGACATATGGGAATTTATCTGTTACTAACAGTATTGTATGTCAAGTCAAAGTCAGAGTCAAAGTAAACTTTATTGTCATTTAGAACTACACACTTGTAGCCTAAACAAAATTTCATGCATCAGCTCACTTCTTGAGATTACAAATATATTTCATGAGAAAACAGACCTTCATGACAAATTTGCAAAGTTACAATATCAATCAAAAAAATTGGTGAGACGTATAACAGGATTTAGCAAGATGTACTTCCCCCACAGTTAAACAGTTGATGTTAACGGAATGTTACGGATTAAGGATATATTAGCAGGAATTCAACAA
This sequence comes from Protopterus annectens, assembly GCF_019279795.1. Classification (NCBI taxonomy): domain Eukaryota; kingdom Metazoa; phylum Chordata; order Ceratodontiformes; family Protopteridae; genus Protopterus; species Protopterus annectens. The sequence continues at coordinate 1,938,589,228 of NC_056725.1, read as the reverse complement.
ATAACTGAGTTATTCACAACTATGCTCAAATATACATTAATATCAATAAGTGCAATATGCTTCTATAAATAAATGCTATAGTATATTAAAGCAAGATAACAGTTACAGATATATGTGCCCCTTTCCAGATTTGAACATACAGCACACCAAGATATAAGCATGCTAGTCTGTTTCTTTGCAAACTAAGATAACAGTCTGTGCATTCTGTTCTTAAGCAAATAGGTACTGCTCTCCAAACAACTGGTGCTCAACAGCTGATGTCATGAGAGCATTACAAATTTCAGCAATATTCATAGAAATTCGGACTGTATCAGTGATTCATTACCACCCACAACATAAACCTTAATATAAAGTATTGCAATATGGTTCTTCCAAAGAATGCAACGGGTGAAGCTAACATGTTTCCTCGATGTGGTTTTGAGTCCACAACATGCCAAATTTTAAACACACAGAGCAGTTGCCTTACAGGCCAAGCTAACAACACATTATGCTTAGACAAACAGGAACACCTCTACAAACCCTGTTATTAGAAAGCTGATGTTATCAGTACATTACGGATTATGGCCATATTAGTAGAAATTTAAAAACTACATCAGAGAGTTATTACCATACACAACATAAACCTTAATATAAACTATTGCAATAAGGTTCTTTCAAAAAATGCTATAGGTGAAGTTAACCAAGGTAACAGGTACAGATATATGTTTCTCGTATGTGGTTTGGAACCCACAACATGCCAAAATTTAGACATGGCAGCCAGTTGCTTTACAAGCCAAGCTACCTTTCAACAAGTGTTTCACTCCAAAAAAACAAGTACTGTAGGTATTTATTAGAAATCCTATGGTAAACAGATGAATACAGAAAATGCATATAATTTTTGGACCTTTCATAGTAAAGAAATAAACAGCTATCAACACATAACAAAAAACATATGTGTAAGCAATGGCATGGGCATTACTTTTCAAATTAAATAAACATGTCTGTGAAATTGTTTAAGATAAATGATATAAGGAAGTTATATATGTATTTGTATTCCAACTTGTAATGGTCCAATAAGTCATATAGTGTGACTATAAGGAAAAAAAAAGTTATGTGCTCACTATAATGTTCCATCTGCGTTGTCCATTTTCATTCTTCCTCAACATATGGGTTCATATCCAATCCTCAGATCTGACTCAGCTGCTGTTCTACAGCTCATGGAAACCACAAACTCTCAAGATCCTCCCTTACCCATAATGCTGCAGTTCATCTCCTTTTCCAGATCTTGTTTGCAGCCCTCTAAGGTACATGCACATACTATGAAAAAATCTCGAGCTCAAAAAAGGAAACTTAGTTCCTGAGCACTCTCCCACTGTTACAGAAGTCATCAAAGAAACATGGATGGGGGCTGGAGAGAGGGGAGTTCAGGAAGAATGAAAATGGGAAACGCAGATGGAACAATATGGTGAGTGCATAACTTCTTTATCTGACGTTGTCAATTTTTATTCATTACTCAACATATGGGACAATGTCCCCAGCTACCTGAATCAAGGGTGGAGTCTAAGGAAAGATATTCCTGAGTACTGTAGAGCTGAAAGCTGTTCTTCCCCTCAAGACCAGAACCAGTTTGTAATGCGTGATAAAGCTATGAGAGTTATCCCAAGTTGTGGCTGAGCAAATATCATCCATAGAAGTTCTGCATAGGAAGGCTGATGCGGTCACCATAGATCTTGCTGAATGGGCCTTTAAGGGTTTAGACAAAACCAGACCCAATTGTTATACACAAAAGAAATACAATCAGCCACCCATTTTGATAAAGTTAATTTCAAAACGAGATAACCCAGTTTGGTTTCAGAAAAGGATGGAAACAATTGATCAGATTTCCTAATTTTTTTCAGTTCTGTGCATGCAGAAAAGTAATTGTCAGTGAACGTCCAATAATAATAATGTAACATGTATTTGCCTTTGTTGGAGAAATTTGGAAAGAATACAGGGAGATTAATGGTTTGGTTAATGTTAGATCCTGACACTACCTTAGGAAGGAAGGAAGGGCTGGTTCTTAATGATACCCTACTCTTTTGAAAGATTAAGTAAGGAGGCTTAGCAGATAAGGCTTGCAGTTCTGACTTCTAGCTGAAGTTACGGCTATAAAAAAAATCGCCTTCCAAGTCACATATTTTAGTTCACATCTTGCTGCAGGTTCAAAAGGACTCTGGGCTAGGGCCTGTAACATTATGGTAAGATCCCAAGGTGGAGTAGGGTACTTAAAGTGGGGCTTTAGTAAAAAATGTTCCTTTTATAAAGGCTTTACAAAAACATGAAGAAGCTAAAGTAGAATTACCAATTCCAATATGGAAATTGGAAACAGCAGCTAGCTGGACTTTAATCGTAGATGGGCTATCCCAGTCACTGAAAATGGAAGCCAAGGATTCAAAGATCCTATATATAGGTGCTAAGAAAGGGTCTATATCATGTTGTTGACCCAAAGGACAAATCTTTTCCATTTGCTTTTGTAGATTCTCCTAGTAGAGGCCTTATGAGAAGACAAAAGAATGTGGCGCACTAGAGAAGAGAGCTTAGGTTGTCTGTCTATTACTGGAATTGAAGATATCATGTGGTTAACTTGAGGCCCAAGATATCCAGGCGAGTCAAATATGCTGGATGAGACAGAAGGTCTGGAAATGAATCCAGAATCCAAGGCTGATCAATCAGAAGAGGCCAAAGGAAGGGAAACCAGATCTGTCGAGGCCAATAAAGGGCAATGAGGATGACTCTGCTCTTCAAACGAGATGCTTTCTGCAGAAATTTTGGGATTAAGGGAGTTGGAGGATAAGCATAGAGGAGACCTGGGGGCCAGTCATGAAGGAAAGCATATCTCAGTGACTCCCCTGGGGGGGGGGGATTAGAACAAAGAACCTGTTACATTTGTTGTTCTGGGGGATGCAAATAGGTCACGGCAAGGCTGGCCCCATTGAAGGAATATCATTTCCACCACTTCTGTATTAAGAGATCACTCATGAGGTAAAAAAATGGACCTGCTAAATTTGTCTGCTACCACACTGGATTTCCCCAATATACGCATTGTTATCAGAAATTGGTTTGAAGAAATCACCCCATTGCCATACTCTCATAGCTTCTTAACACAAGAGGTAAGATCTGGTTCCTCCTTGTTTGTTGATGTACCATACTACCTACATATTGTCCATTTGTATTACAATAGTCATGGAAAGGAGAGAGTCTTGAAGCACCTGCAATGCTAGCAGCACTGCTCTCATTTCCAGCACATCGATATGCAAGTTGGCCTCTTTGGGGGACCATATGCCTTGAACCATCTTCCTCAAAAAATGCCACCCCACCTGATTCGGGAAGTTTCCTTGATCATTATGGCCTTGGGATGAGGGAGGATGAAAATATGACCTTGCAATAGTTGATCTAAATGAATCCACCACTAAAGGAATCTTGTGTAGGCCTCAGTAATAATGATCTTCGTGGACAAAGACTGATGTAGGATGGACCACTGGGTTGCCAATATCCATTGAAGAATTCTCAATAGTATTTTGCTACTGGAAGCAGAACTATTGCTACATAAATGGACCTGATGGTCTGTAATATCTTACAAGCTGATAGGGATGAGCTCTGAATAATTCTGCTGACTTGAAAATAGATGATTCAAACTCATAAAGGCAGAGACACTATCATTAATGTTGTACTGAAACTGGCTCCTATGAATTCTAGGGACTGAGATGGCTGAAGTTGGGATTTCTTGTGGTTGATCATGATTCCTAGATTGGAACAAGTTTGGAGTACTTGGTCCTAAGCTGTGATTAGTAAATATATGGAAACACTCAGAATGCCTGTAATCTGAAGTGAGCTGCTGATGATTCCATGTACTTGGTAAACACCTTGGGGGCTGTGGTGAGACCAAAAGGCAGTGCTCTAAATTGGTAGTGACTGGCTCCCAGCCAGAAGCATAGGTATCTCCTGGACCATCTGTTCATTTTTATGTGATAGCAAACATCCTAGAGATCTGTACAGCACATCCAGTTGTCCTTGTGCAGGAAAGGCAAAATGACTGAACTGTATTCATCTGGAACTTGGTACGCTGAACCAACCTGTTCAGAATGTTGACTTTCAAAACTGGTCTCCAGTCCCCTGTCTTTTTTGGGACTAAAAAATCTTGAGCAAGTTCTGGATCCTTTCTGTTCTGGGGGGAACCTCTTGGATGACTCTTTTGTCAAGCAGTTTTTGTATTTTGAATGCTGCTGTTGTCTCTGACTAGATGGAACATTGAGAATTTTGTTCTGTAGTGGTGGCAGTAGGGACAAGGGAATTATATAACCTCTGGAAATAATCTTCTGCACCCACGTATCTTTTGTTATATCCAGCCAGACTCTCTGGTGCAGGGATAAGCAACCTCCGACTGCCCCCAGAGGTGCGCAATTGGGCCTCCATTCAGGAGTGCTGATAGGGTTTGTTAGAGAAAGAATCCCTGGACCTCTGGTTCTACAGACCCCCTCTGCCTCATAGACAGTATCTTCTGGTGGAGTTCTCCCCTCTGCCCTGGGAGCAACTTTCTCCACGTGGATCATGGAATGGACCCTGGTATTTTCTGAACTACATCTTTTGACCAACTAACTGATTCTTGGAAAAGATTATTTGAGGACTCAAAAAATATACACCAACAGCAGACAGGGTCTTTCCATCTTGTTCACACCTGGATATTGTGTTCTTAACCTTGGGGCCAAACAATGAACTTCCATCAAAAGGAGCATTGACAAAAGATGACTTGAAGGGTTCCACAAAAATACACAGGTGCCTCCAGGCATGTCTCCTGATGGAAATGCCTGAACCCGCTATTATTGAGGCTCCCGCAGCTGCATGTGATATGAGCCTCATAGAAGAATTCAAAATGGACTGAAGGGTGACTAACTGTGAAGGGATAGAAGACTCTGCCTCAGCAGTTCTAGTCCTTGATAAAGTTTTTGAGAGCTGTTTGATCAAATCCCTCTTTAATCTAGCAAAGTTTGCCAAGTAATTCAGGAACCTAAGAGTAAAGGTCACTGATGCATACACCCATTTCCCAAATCTGTACAGAGCCCCAGACTCCCTGTTGTGGGGGTGGATAGAAGAACTCTCTTCCGCAAGTTCTTTTTTGGTGGCTGCCACCATGACCATGGCATCTACTGGTACTTCTTTGTTCCAGAACTCCCTTCCTTTCTGTGGTGCCCGGATCCTATCTGGTCTCTTGGGAATTGGCTCTATGGAATATGGTTCCTCCCATGCCCGCTGAGAGATCAAGTCAATGAGCTCATCAGTGGGTGAAGTCACCCAGGAGGTAGATAGGCCAGTACCAAAAGCCTCCAGGAAAACCAATTCCTCTTGGGAAGGGTTGCCGGTGGACAAACCACCCCAGTGTTTCAGGATCTCCAGAATGTCTCCAAATTAGACTTCTTCAGGTGGGGATCTTGGGGACCCTTTCCCTTTATCAAAATTGGTATCTTTCATGACTGACTCCTGAGGAGAGTCCAAGTGCACTTCCTCTTCCTAAGGACTTCTTTGGTAGGATGCTCTGAGAAGTATCGGAAGATATGATAATACCCTGTGGGGCTGCCTGGATACTTTGAGCTGGCTGCTCATATGGAGTAGAATGCTGAGGGTCATGACACAAAGACATCTGAGAAACAAAAGAAAGATCCAAGGTGGAGGAACTATCTGATCTCTAGAGAAGAAAACTCTCTCTTCTACCTTAAAGGCAGAATGCCCCGGGGAGAAAGAAACCATCAGATCTGAGAAGATGTGCTTCTGGCCCAACAGTTCTCTCTGGCCTGAAGCAATCATCCCTGAGGCAGGAGTCAGAACTGAGCTATTGAATGCTGAGGCTCTGAGAGGCAGAAATGGCTCCAAGAACTTCAGAGATGACCCTATCCCCCTGTATCTAGCTATGAAGCTTCGGGTCTGAGAGCCGTCCAACTCTGAAACATTCAGAACCAGTACACTCAGAGAAGATGTCAGATCTGAGGAAACAGACATCCTCAGATCTGATGCAGATGGCACCTGGATACTTGGATCTGAGGGCTCTGAAACTGAAGGACAGATTGGAGCAGGAGATCCAGAGACAATGAATATCTGGTTCTGGGAAGTGGTTTCAACTCTGAGGTAGTAGGATCTGAAGAGATGGACCTGGTGTCTGAAGTGGTAGGGTCCAATGACTTGTGGTGTGTTGGATTTGAAGATTTTTTCTCTTTTTCCTCAGCTCTGAGGTTGGATTCAAATAGGAGTGTGAAGAGCCAGCCTGATCAAAATATTTTTTTTCTTGCCTTCTTTTTATCAAGCCTGAAGGGTTGAACTCCATAAAGAAATTCTGTGAAGGCTGATGAAATGAGACCTTTTAGAATCAATTTATTTTTCAGGTTCACAAGGGCCCACAGATTAAAAGACTTAAAGATAGATCACGAGGCCTATGAATATTCTGGATCTAAACAATAAACACACATTTGATGGGCACCAGACAAGAGAATCTTGTCCCCAGACTTTTCGCATTTTTTAAAACCAGAAAGTTTATCTGCCATTGTCTCTAATAAAGACAAAAATAGAAACAGAAGGCAAAAAATGATTTATATATATATATATATATATATATATATATATATATATATATATATATATATATATTTTTTTTTTTGTGTGTGTGTGTGTGTGTGATGTGAGGTATTGCTAGGTAAGCTAGGAGAAGTAGGGCAGTGGTTGTGTAACATATGCCAGCATAGCTAGCTGGAGGTTTGTTAAGAAGTACATGTCATTTGTATATCAAACTGATTTGTACAGATGCTTGTGTTGCAAATGTATTTGTAAAGCTGCTTGTGTTAAAAATGTACCAACAGTGTGTCCTGCTGGACAGAAAAGAAATATACATGTATGTCAGACTGTATCATTGTAACTGATTACATGTATATATTGTAACAGAGGATCCTGAAAGAGACGTGTTTAAGCTCAGCCCCAGTTAACATTTAGAAAAATATCCTGAAATTAAATTATTTAATTTAGGTCATAAAGATTGTATATTGCAATTCTGATTGCAGCCAGAGATTACAAGTCTGTGAAAACAAGGACTAGGAATCCTGCTGTATTGTCCTTAGCAGTGAACTAATTGCTACTCTGGAAGGGTGGAAGTGTTGAAATGGTTTTATGGCTTCCAGATGCTATAACACATCTTAGCAAAGCTCTATCTGTGTATATGGTAATACAAGATCTGGTTCAGTTTCTAGTAAAGGGGGTAGTATGATAACCAGAAGTCAGATGACCAGATGTATGTGATGTCATTCTGTAATCCAGCACTGAAATGATGTTTTAATAATAGATGAGAGAGAAGTCTCAGAGCAGTCTGTTTTTGAAATCTGTCAAGGAAGAAAGACAACTCACCTAATTCCTCTTACCGTTCTCTAGTAAATGAATTAAGGGACAGTAATTCTTAAGATCAGTCAGGAAAATATAGTGATATTAGTTAAGTATTGTTTTTTTGTATCTCTATGAATCTTCCATTGGTGTTATTTTTAATATTTCCTGCAAATTAAACTCTGGTGTTTACTGTAAATAGATATGCTGTATTGTCATGTTCTTTTATTATTTATTATTAAATATCTTTAGACTTTTCATTGTGGTTGGCCCTTTAGAGTATATTTTAACCATTGACAGTACTTATATTTATTTGGTGACACTGTGGCTGCTCCTGGAGGCCTTGCTGCATTCATCAAACATTATCATTTGTATTAGTATTAATTTCACTCAGTGTGGCCTGGTGGCAGTATCAGCTTTATAGTCTGGGAAGAGGGGCATAGCTAGTAAATCTGTGCCAGCTTTTTCCAGGTGTTTGTGTGTGTGTGTGTGTGTGTGTGTGTGTGTGTGTGTGTGTGTGTGTGTGTGTGTGTGAAAATCAAATTTCAAAGAGTGTGTGTGTGTGTCAGCTACTTGGGGAAGGGACACAGAGCACTGGTTTCACAGAGAGGGTGGTGGAGGACTTGGCCTGGGACCCTTGGCTGAGGACTCAATTCTATAGCTGTAGCAGGGGGAGTCTTACTGGGGGCCTAGAGAGAGAGAGAGAGAGAGAGAGAGAGAGAGAGAGAGAGAGAAAGAGAAAGGGAAATCCAGACCATGAACTGGGTGTGCTCCCTGTGTGGTCTTAAGGGAAATTGTGCTTGGTGCAGAGAGCTGCAACTGGAAATACTGTGTGTATCTATCTTGGTTCCAAGTGAACGTCCCTCACTGATGGCAGTGATGAGAAATAAATAAGTAGTGGGGGGTGTGGGGGGTGCAGGGGGGCTTGCCCCCTGCAGAAACACTTTGTTTTGTTACTTTTTTTTTAGATCCCTTTCACAAAGTCAAGATTCAGAAATTCAAGCATATGGCTATATGTGTGTTTTTTTTTAAGATATAGAAAACCAAAAACAACCAACAATGGTAACTATAAAACTACTGACAAGCAGAAATGGAGAAGAGAGACTAAGAAGGAGAAATAGAAAAAAATGAGTTTTCTGAGAAACAGCAAAGTCTGAGGGGAAATGCCATCTATGGTAAAAGGTAAAATACCAAAGGTACGGGTAAAGGGTGTATACTTAGTAGCTATAAATGTATAAACATACAACACTTACCAGACACCCAGATCAACGAGACCACATCGCCGGCAGAGCAGATCTCTGACAATGGTAAGTATAAGAAATGCGGAATGGGATGTATTCCCGTTTCTGCAATGTGGTGCGATCTCGGAGTTGGTATATTTATGTGGGGGGGTGCAGGGGGGCTCCCCCCCCTGCTATATGCATGTTTCATTTTGTTTTTTGTTTTTTTAAATGGGAATACATGCCATTCCACTGTGCTTATATTTACCATTGTCGAAGATCTGATTTGTTGGCAATGTGGTCTTATTGATATGGCTCCATATATATATATATATATATATATATATATATAGATAGATAGATAGATATTATATATATATATATATATATATATATATATATATATATATATATATATATATATATATATATATATTAATATACATATGTTAAAAAAAATAAGGTACTTATCAATAGATGAAATAATAAAATACGCTCAACAGCTATAGCGTCCATGTCTGTTTCCAAAGGTGGCAAATAAGATTTGGAGAAGGAGGGGAACTACCACATTACGGGTAAGGAATGCGCTTGAGAGTTTGTTTGGTGTAGAACAGATCTGAACCCATATGTTGAGGAATGAATGAAAATTAACATGCTGAGGAATGAATGAACATTGACAACATCAGATCTACGAAATGCGCAGTTATCTATGGCCTAGGTGCGATAGGCATCTGTGGTGCATGAGAACAAAGGCTATGTGAAAGTATGTAGTTAGATGTTGTAAAACATATGTACATCTACAAAGGACATACTTACACATTATTAAATAAATTAACAACATGGGTATCGATATAATTAAGAGGACAGCATTTACCATGTCCACTTAATTATCCCCATGAGGTAATTACCACAACTAACACATGGTTATAAAAACATCTATCTGATATATATATATATATATATCTGTAAAATCCACAGCAATGCTCAGATATACATAGAGTATTGGTGCTTACTGTAGGGCTCTGTGGGCTGCCTCCACATCTCAACAGCCCTCCTTCAAATCTCCTCTGCATCCCTCCAATGCAGGCCATTACATCTGTGATGAACCTGTACTTCAGTGTGGTAGATCCTTGTCCTTTGCCGATGCTCCCTTGCAATCTGGTTTCACATGTTGATCACAGCAAAGTTCCTGGGTCTGGCTCTCATCTTCTGCTCCAATCCAGCATATATGGTCAACATTTGGGCCATCTCCTCATTGGTCCAGTTGACTGCATAGACATGTTTCAGCCTCCTTGAAGTAGCCATCATGATCTTCAAGTAGAAGAAATCTGAAAAATACAGAAATACAGTAATGATCACTGAGGTACCACTCAGTCTGCAGTTAGCAATGGTCTGATCAGTAAATGTATCAAAATCAATATTTGAAAGTGGCACTGATAGTAATGTTATAAGATCATTGGAAGATAATTGGCACTTGGTACCATTTATTGATACCTACTAAGTGTTTATGCAATGTACTTCAGTGTTTTGGGACATAATGGTAATTTACGTGGATGTGAGTGAGTGGGATTCCAAAAACTTGAATTTTAATTAACCTCATTAATTATGTATGACACAAATGTGCCGCGGTGGTACAGTGGTAGCATTGTTGCCTCACAGCAAGAGGTTCTCCTGTTCGATTCTCGGCTGAAGTGCCTTCTGTGTGGAGTCTGCATGTCCTCCCCATGGTCGAGTGGCCTCCGAAAGACATGCGTGAATGGGTGTGCCTTCACTGAAGGTTGGATATCGGGCTGGCAACTCAGCACCATAAATAAATTGACTGCCACTCATTAGCGGACTGGAGTTCCGCTGTGGCGACCCCTAACCGGGAAAAGCTGAAAAGACAAACAACAATTATATATGACACAAATGGTACTTAAAACTGGGTGCACACAAGGTGCACTTTGATTCTGTGATTGGGAACTAATGGTACATTGGCAATTGGTAGAATTTCTGTTGTGGTGATTAGTAAATCTGTTAAAGTTACTCATTTCAAAAGGTACATGTTTAAATTCATATTTACTCAAAATGGTAATTTTAGCAGAAGTTGTCATAAGTTACTGAAATGGTGTTGTCCTTAACTTTATGCATACCGGTGTTATCCTTCTAAACAGTTTATTTCAGTCCCATATGCAGTTGTATAGACAGACTTCCACTGCAAATGTTAACAGTATATGAAGGATGATTTATGGATCATCCACAATTTTTACTGGTAATTCCTTGCACCCTGTGGTGTACCTATGGAAACCTACAGATTCCAATACTATCTGCACTTAGTATGTGATGCTGATATTATAGATAATGTGCTGTTGTTGCTACTGATATGTCTTCAATGAGGATTTGTTACAAAGGTATTATCAGTACTGTCTCAATATACTACATATCTGTACTGTGTGACTTGGCTATGGATCCTGAGGTTTAACCATGCATTTTGTAAGTTCTTCAGATTGTTATTTATTGTAGTATTTGAATATGACATGTTAGCATGTGGGATAACATCTTTGGACCTCCAAGAAATATGTATTTATTGTCAGGGATTCTAATCTCATATAATGCATCACAATAAGATTTATCAGGACATTTTCAATGTACTGGGATGCACAATGTTTATCTTGACATATGCTGTTCACAGAATGAAATGCATACATGCACTCAAACATGAATATTATCTTCAGATGTCCAACCATCCTAGTGGTGACAACTTCTTCGCCAGGGAATTGACATCATAACTGATGCCACCGCCAATATGGAATAAGACTCCTATGCTATTGAGGTGATACTTTGTTTAGAAATGAAATCTGGACAGACTTCACCAACATGAGTCTACTTCTCAGAAGTACAGGCCAACATGGGAGGACTTTGGCTGACAAAGTTTGCAGACGACTGCAAACTGGGCGCCATAGTGAAAAGTGCATCGGACACGGATATCCTTCAGAAAGGACTCACGGAAACAGATAAGCCATGGCCTGAAGTTAAAAAATGTATAGTCATACCCTTCGGGAAAAACAAGGTAACCCCAAGCTACCATATAGGTGGCAATCTACTAAGCACAGAAGAGGTTATCAGGGACCTGGGGACCCAAGTTGACAGTGGCCTTTCTTTGACACTCACGCTGCTAAAGTGGTTAGAAAGACCTTCTACATTGCCCACCTGATCATGAAGGGATTCACATCCAGATCTAGTGAGGTCATTGTTCCCCTGTACTCTTCACTTATCAGACCAATGATCGAGTACAATGCCCCATTCGGGATGTATCTCACCCGACATCTGCAGCAATTGGAGAGACCCCAAAAGTTCCTCACCAAAAGATAAGGACTCCAAAATCTGTCATATGCTGCCAGATTGAAGAAACTCCAGCTCTATTCAGTCGCATACCGTCTGCTCAGAGGTGACATGTGCCTGACATACAAGGCCATGTCCAACCCGGAATTAATGGACATGCTCCACCTAAAAAAATCCAAATCCACCAAAACCACTAGAGCAAGTGACTTAAACCTTAGCACGGATATAAATAGGACATGCTGGAGGGATAGATTTATCACTCAGAGACTCCCTATGCTGTGGAATAAAATCCCAGTCCATGTGAGGCAGAGCAGCTCTGTTCAAGAGAAATCTTGACCTGTGGATGGGAGATGGAATCATCTCTGTGTCACTGCTGGACAGAGGCACAACAAACTAATGGGTACAGTATTTTTTCATATAAGGGGTGCGTAAGCCAAAAACTTTACTTTAGGCTTATAAATGCCTTAGGGCAGATAGCCTAGTATAAACCTATGAACCTATGAACCTATGATCCATGTAGTTGGAGGCCACAACCATTCATGTTGGGCCTGTAGATGACACTGCTCAGACATGACTCTTTATGCAACCAACAGAGTGACACATTATGAGATATTGAGGGATGCCACCAGTAGTGGACCACCACTGACCACAATGATGACATCACAATATTTCTGGCCTTACTGCATACAGCACAGGATGGACATGTATGCATTTATTTCCATTACAGGGATGCATAAGCAGAGATGAGCCATGAAGCCACTTACAAATGCCTTCTATGAACACCTTCAGGACTGCATGGATCAGGCAATCCCAAATAAAACCAAGACTCTTTCCAGCAAGGGCAAACGTCCAGTCTGGTGGACCCCAGCCATAAACAAACTTTACAATAAGAAGAGAAAGCTATTACATGATAGAGCAAAATCCCAAAAAGGGAAGGCATCTTTGATCAGTACTAGCAAGAAACTACGATCCCTCATAAAATAATCAAAGGCCAACTTTGAGAAAAAAATTGCCATAGATTCAAAAGACAATCATAAGGCCTTCTTAAGCTATGTCAGAAACCTGGGTGGAAACTCCCAGATATGCTCAGAATTAGTCCAAAATGATACAACAATCACTGAGCCCACAGACATTGCCAACATACTGGCAGACAGGTTCAGCACAAACTTCACCCCCCTCTCCCCCCCCAAAAGGAGAGATAACTATCCCAACAGAGTGTAGCCTCCCAGACATCTCAAATGCGCAGGTGAAAGCTGCTCTCTCTAAAGCTAAAAACACAGCATTAATGGGACCGGATGGTGTCCCCGGCTGTGTGCTACATGAACTCAATGAAGAACTAAACCCGCACATAAGGCAGCTGTTTAATCTTAGCCTTACCACAGGATATGTGCCCAAGGAGTGGCGTACGGCAACTGTGGTCCCACTCCACAAAAGTGGTGCCTCTACGGACCCTGGTAATTACCGCCCCATAAGCTTAACAAGCCTGGTCTGCAAAGCTATGGAGAGGATCATAATGGAACTCATAAACAAGGACATAGGGGACTTGCAGACCTTGGACCCAACCCAGTTTGGCTTTGTCAAGGGTAGATCTTGCCTTTTGAACCTGGTCAACTTCTTCGAAACAGTTACCAAGGCCATTGATGAGGGAAAGGCAGTCCATACAGCCTACCTTGACCTTGCAAAAGCTTTCAACACAATACCCCACTCGGGTATCATAGAGAAACTTACCAGCTTAAATGTAAACCCATATGTCACAAGATGGGTTGCAAACTGGCTAAAGGACAGAACCCACAGGGTTAGAGTTGCTGGAGCCATGTCAGACTCCAAGCCGGTTACAAGTGGTGTCCCACAGGGCTCAGTCCTTGGCCCCCTATTGTTTGGCATCTACTTCTCAGAAGTACAGGCAAACATAGGAGGACTATGGCTGATAAAGTTTGCAGATGACTGCAAACTGGGTGCCATAGTGGATAGTACATCAGACACAGACATCCTTCAGAGGGGTCTCACGGAAACTGATAGCTGGTGCCAGAGCCATGGCCTGAAGTTAAACGCAAAAAAGTGTATAGTCATACCCTTCGGGAAAAACAAGGTAACCCCAAGCTACCATATAGGTGGCAACCCACTAAGCACAGAAGAGGTTATCAGGGACCTGGGTACCCAGGTTGACAGTGGCCTCTCGTCTGACACTCACATTGCTAAAGTGGTTTGAAAGACCTTCTACATTGCCCATCTGATCATGAAGGGATTCACATCCAGATCAAGTGAGGTCATTGTTCCCCTGTACTCTTCACTTATCAGACCAATGATCGAGTACAATGCTCCATTCGGGATGTATCTCGCCCGACACCTGCAGCAATTGGAGAGACCCCAAAAGTTCCTCACCAAAAGGATAAAGGGACTCCAAAACCTGTCATATACTGCCAGACTGAAGAAACTCCAACTCTATTCAGTTGCATACCGCCTGCTCAGAGGTGACCTGTGCCTGACATACAAGGCCATGACCAACCCGGAATTAATGGACATGCTCCACCTCAAAAAATCCAAATCCACCAGAACTACTAGAGCAAGTGACTTAAACCTTAGCATGGATATAAATAGGAATGCTGGAGGGATAGATTTATCACCCAGAGACTCCCCATGCTGTGGAATAAAATCCCGGTCCATGTGAGGCAGAGTACCTCGCTGGCTCTGTTCAAGAGAAATCTTGACCGGTGGATGGGAGATCGTAGGTTTACCCTGGGAATCATCTCTGTGTCACTGCTGGACAGAGGCACAACAAACTAATGGGCACATTATTTCTAACATAAGGGGTGGCGTAAGCCACATAACTTTGGGCTAGGCTTATAAATGCCTTAGGGCAGATAGCCTAGTATAAACCTATGAACCTATGAACCTATGATTCTCGGCTGAAGTGCCTTCTGTGTGGAGTCTGCATGTCCTCCCCGTGGTTGAGTGGCCTCCGAAAGACATGCGTGAATGGGCGTGCCTTCACTGAAGGTTGGACATCGGGCTGGCAACTCAGCACCATAAAAAAATTGACTGCCACTCATTAGCGGACTGGAGTTCCGCTGTGGTGACCCCTAACCAGGAAAAGCTGAAAAGACAAACAACAATTATGTATGACACAAATGGTACTTAAAATTGGGTGCACACAAGGTGCACTTTGATTCTGTGATTGGGAACTAATGGTACATTGGCAATTGGTAGAATTTCTGTTGTGGTGATTAGTAAATCTGTTAAAGTTACTCATTTCAAAAGGTACATGCTTAAATTCATATTTACTCAAAATGGTAATTTTAGCAGAAGTTGTCATAAGTTACTGAAATGATGTTGTCCTTAACTTTATGCATACCGGTGTTATCCTTCTAAACAGCTTATTTCAGTCCATTATGCAGTTGTATAGACATACTTCCACTGCAAATGTTAACAGTATATGAAGGATGTTTTATGGATCATCCACAATTTTTACTGGTAATTCCTTGCACTCTGTGGTGTACATATGAAAACCTACAGATTCCAATACTATCTGCACTTAGTATGTGATGCTGATATTATACATATTTTTTATTTCATGTCTCCTAACAAAACTGTTATACGCATGTGCTGTTGCTGTTACAGATATGTCTTCAATGATTATTCTTTGCAAAGGTATTATCAGTACTGTCTCAATATACTAAGTATCTGTACTCTCTTTGGCCTGGCTATGGATCCTGAGGTTTACCCATACAATTTGTAAGTTCTTCAGATTATTTGTTGTAGTATTTGAATATGACATGTTAGCATGTGGGATAATGCTGCCATCTTTGGACCTCCAAGAAATATGTATTTATTGTCAGGGATTCTAATCTCACTCACAAACTGTAAAGGTATTACATGTTATGCTGATTTTTTCAATGCTATGTTGAAGGTGTTGTTATTGATTATAATTCATCACAATAAGATTTATCAGACACAGTGTTATACAGACATTTTCAATGTACTGGGATGCACAATGTTTATCTTGACATATGCTGTTCACAGAATGAAATGCAAACATGCAGTCAAACATGAATATTATCATGTGCGTATCAATGTCTTTCAGATGTCCAACCATCCTAGTGGTGACAACTTCTTCTCCAGGGAATTGACATCAAAACTGATGCCACCGCCAATATGGAATAAGACTCCTATGCTATTGAAGTGACACTTTGTTTAGAAATGAAATCTGGACAGACTTCACCAACATGATCCATGTAGTTGGAGGCCCCAACCATTCCTGTTGGGCCTGTAGATGACACTGCTCAGACATGACTCTTTATGCAACCAACAGAGTGACACATTATGAGATATTGAGGGATGCCACCAGTAGTGGACCACCACTGACCACAATGATGACATCACAATATTTCTGGCCTTACTGCATACAGCAAGAGGGGAGTGACACATCCCTAGTTGTGGGATTGAAGATAAATTCCAGGATGGACATGTATGCATTTATTTCCATTACAGGGATGCATATTGTGACAATCACTGCATATTGCTTCAGCAAGCATATTCGTCTACTGTCGTTTCTGATTTATGGCAGCAGAGATGAGCCATGAACACACTTCTACACAGGATGAAGATGATGAACGTAAGTATAATTACATGTACTGGTACATCTGAGTTACATCTAGAGCAGTGCAAACAACATTTGTAATGTTTATTGCATTAATAATCACAGGTCAATCTACTTCTGGCCTACAACAGGGATCAGCAGGTCTGTTTCTCTATACCATTACTTTGAACACTACCATGTTAGTGCCTCCACCTCATTTCCTGGCACTGCTGTTTATTGTTCTATTGTTGTTTCCCTACCAGTGTACACTACAGGTACATCCAGTGAAGGGACAAGCTGTGCATTTTCAAGTGCAGATAGAGCTGGTATGTTTCATCAACATTGTTCTACTTTCAACAATGTGTAGCACACATAATGCCTGCTCTTTTTGTCAATATTTGCCCATCTGGTGTACATTTGCAATGTCCATCAAGTAAGTGTTTACAGCCCATGTTACTGTGTTGTATATGTGATGCTGTCAGTATTCATTTTGCTAAATACATGACTGTGCTGTCTTTCTCTTTAGTTTCCCGCTGCAGGATCCACAGTACAACACACAATCTCTACACAGCAGAAGTTGTTCATTGGTATGCTATCACATATGTTTCATAGCTGTCTTTGCCAGACCCAGGAACTTTACTGTGATCAGTTGACCTCCATTAATACTGTGTCCTTCTTACCATTTCCAGGGTAGTCTGCATCAACCTCCTCAATTGCACTTATGAGTGGTATGTGTATGTTGCAGATTCTGTATGTTTTAACTGTCTTCACCTGGTTAATGGTGTAAATGATATGATCAGTAATGCTGTTTTTTCCTTACACTAGTTGAAGTTCATGTCAGTGCAACACCACCATCTTCCCCATGAATGCTTGACAGATGTGTTTTTTTTTAAATGCATCACATATGTCATGTACGTTGGCCATGTAAACAGATTATATACTTATTTTATGTGCATTCCATGACACACACATGCAGTAGACTGCAAGTGAAGTCATTAGTATTTGTAACATTGCAGTGAGATATGTATGCCGCATGTCTTTGATATTCATCATGTGATGTGAGCACATTGTCCTGATCTGTGTCTTTGTATCTTGTAGCACATCAACTGTCGGTATCATCTAGCAGCCCATCCAGCGATTATGATGTTGTTCATGATGTGGCTCAGCATGGTAGTATGGCCTCTAGCAGAGAGGATCTTGAGTTGTTTGGAGAGTCCATCCATGAGGTTGACAGTGATGTTACAGCAGATGTAGTCTCAGATATGGAGGTCAACTTGCCTAAACATTCAGAGGATGGTGCCACAGTGGATGCTGAACAGGGTGAGGCCATTGGCCAACATGCCACAGCTGAGAACACTGCTACTGGAAGTTCCACACAACAACCAGAAACATGGAGTTGCAGTAGATATAAGTGAGCAGATGTCATATATGGCCAGGTGCCGGAGAGTGTCCACCTCCTGCTGCAGGCAAATGAATGGCCACAGCAATGACTTAATTCAGATGCACATGCACTTGCTCGTGCATCAGATCATGTGGCACACCAGCTAAGTGTCATGCATGAAAGACAACAGTAAAGACACGGTGTGATTATGGCTACATTGGCCGCTCAGAATGAGACTGCTTGCTGTGGCATGGTCAGTAGAAATCCTGGCCTCTATGGTACTCCAGCAATGTCATATTGCCAGCAGGATTCTGAGTTCCATAACTGTGCTCAGCAGATTGCAACCTGTGAAAGGCAGGCCACCTGTTCATAGATCCACCATTGGCAACTAAGAATCACTGTCTGTGGTTCAACCTGCACAGAGTTCAACTGCTGGCCCATCTGCTGAGGTCCCACCAGTCACAAGGCCTTCAACTCGCAGTTATGCTCTTTGTTGTGATACAACAAACTGAGTGTGTATGCAGACTTGTGTCTGTTGTGCCCTGAGTTGATGATGTGTGTTTTGTCACATTTGCATATGTTCATGTTGTAATGTGTTATGATCATGTTATGTCTGATGCCCAGTGTGTACATCTAGTGGTCACTTGCTATTAGATGCCATCTGTTTTCCTGTGGTGGGGCAACACTTGAACATCAATATTTAATCTGTGTGCTCATGTACATGTGGCTTGTCATGACATAAATATTTAGATCAAACGTTGCTGTGTTGCCTAGGCCTGGACTTGTGGTCACACTCTATGTTGCCCAAGCCTGTAAATTCTGCCCCCTGTGTCCTCCTGCTCCTTCTCCGATACCTGTAGGATGTCCTCTTCAGACATTTGGGGTTTTTGGGGTAATTCACCCACACCTGCATCCTGACGACAGCCATGTGCTCTGCATGTTGTGCAGCATGGCACACACCATTATCATCTGTGTGGCCTTCTCAGGTGTGTATTGCACTGTATCCCGGATGTGTCCTGACATCTGAACCTAGCTTTCAGTGTACCAAACACATGTTCTATGGTGTTTCTGATTGTTGTGTGTGCTGTATTGTAGGCCTCTTGTACAGGCTTTGATGGTGCATGGTATATGGTCATTAGTCACAGCTCAAGTGCATAACCACAGTCAATTGTGGGGAATGCAAACACTTTTGATCATAATAGATATTTATGAAAGGGGTAACTTGCACCCTAGCTGCATTCCTGTACTTACCCAGTAGCTGTCCCTCAGGTATTTCACCTTGCTGGAATGCAACCTTGAGTTCACTTTTCCTTCGAATGGCAGCATTATGGACACTTCCATGGTGTGTTGCCATGATGTTTGTTATGCTTGCCATTTGCTGCACACACATCTTGGAAGTTGATGGATGGCCATTTTGTTCTGTTTATGTATTGGTGTGCTTTTGGATATACTTTTATCTTGATACCTATGAGTATACAATCTATTCACCTAGTATATGTAGGAGGTTTGCTGTGTTATAGAACTGGTGCATTACATTTCTCTGCTCCATGGGGGTGTATGTAAAGTGCATGTAGTCATCTACCATGCTGCACATTGCTTCCTGGAATTTTGCCAGGATATGACTGGCAGCTGTCTGTGATACTCCCACAGCATCTCCCATGTGTCTCTGGAATATGCCAGATCAAGTACACCTAGGCTGAGACACACTTTGCTTTCAAGCATGATGAGGTCTCCTTGCAGGTTCTGCACAGACATGTGTGGAGCACGCTTGCTTCAGACAGCCTGTACCAGTTGTTTATCTAGATAGTATCTGTTGATTATTTGCTGGTCTGACAACTGGTTGAATTGCAGGTTTGCTCTGACTCTAGCTGGCTGCCTTCTAGGGTGCACAACCACAACCTCATTTATAGTTTGCATCACTGCAGCCTGTAGCAGCATATTAACAACAGTTTGCATTTTATATGATTTTTTTCAGTTTTGATGCATATTTCGCAGTAATCTGTATTATTTGCTTGAACTACTTGATTTTAGAAATAGAGCTGATGTAGCTGTTTGCTGTATTTGAGTCGCATTATGTGCACACAGTGTGGTTAAGAATCAGACCGGTGTGCACAGAATCCCTAATTATCCTACTCGAAATGCTTAAGTATTCAGTCTACGTTCAACATGACTTTTGGAATCACATCTGCAGCAGGTGTGCTGAAGTCTTCCTTCCGTGTGCTGTGCTGTCTGCAAATAGCTTCTGCAAACTTTATAGAATCTGGCCCAAGAAGTCCTCTAGACATGGCTTTCTACCATTCTAGAATCATTAAGGATTTAATCATATAGGACCACTTAGGAAAATATATAACCAAAGGTATAATTGTATTTTCACATCAGCATCTGAAAGCCCTTGAAGAATTAAAGAAAGGCCTAAATTCAGATACTAAATTACTAAAACTGTGGGCTAAAATACCAATACACTAGGAGTAAAAAACAAGTTATATTAAAAGATATATTTTCCAATTAATATACTTTTTTTTACTCCTGATGTACTGGTATTTTAGCCAACAGTTTTGGTGATTTCGTTTTTGTTTTCTGTGAGCTGGACCATTTTGTTTTGCTAAATTCAGATACTGTTATGCCCTACTTTGGTACACAGAGTAATCTATTGTTGAAGTAGTTGCTAGCACAGTCTTAAGTTAGATAAAAGGTGACACAATTCAGTAATAAGAGTATGCAAGCAGATTCTTAGTTGGAAAAAAACAGGTAAGTACATTCATAACAGGCTTGCAAGCACTTTTCCTTGCACATACTTTAGAAGGAGTTCTCTTTGTTGAAGATCATATCCCATCAAAACAATATTTAGTTCTTCATAGATCAAACTACTATTGAGGACCCAGAGATGATTTACAAAACTGCAGTCCTAACAATATGCAGTGCAGTACAGAAGATGGAAAGAGAAAGAAAATTTTCCTGAAGATTTATACAGAAACACAGTTAAATCCACACAGTAGAGTGAGAAGAAAGGAATGATACAAGGACCCACAGAGACTGAAGAAGAAACAGAAAAATATAATATACTGCAACAAGTTAAACAATATTATCACAAGCAACATATGGCATCTGCAATACTAAATGATAAAGGGTGAAAGGAATGAAAAGAAGAAAAATAAGTTACACTAATGGAAGGTAATATCTAAAAGCTGTATAAGCAATGTATAGCAAGGACACTCTTTAATTACTAAAGGATTGTAATAACAATAACCATGGTCAGGATAAAAGTTTGGTTTTTGCCACTGGAAGTGTTTTCTTTAATTAACACTGGAATTAAGTGGATTTAATTAAGCTAGTGTTAACTGAATGTAGAATATAAGGCATGATGCTAAAACAAAAAAGTATACCCTGTAAAGGTTTTCAGCCGAGGCACTAGAGAAAGAATTCTTGTGTCTGTTTTTTATGGACTGTGTTTTACTACAAGGCAGAGCATCTGCTGAACATTCTATTGGACTGTGTGCTGTTCTACAAGCATTTTAATAAATACTAAAGGTAATCACTGGCTTTTTTCCTTAGATTGTGGTTCTACGTGTTTTTTTCATCGAGTCTGTGGTGATATAAAGTTTGGTTTTCCTTTATGGATGAACTAATTGAAAAAAATTAACAGATTATTTATTTTGTCACAGCGACACATAAAATAATACAAATGCACGCATTCAAACACCACAACTTCCTAGAGAAGCAAAATTAAATATTAGCACAGACGTTTACTGGTTCATATACAATAAAAATGGTAAAGAGTATTTGCTAACTAATGAGTATTCAAGGTTTCCTATAATACAGCAGCACATGCTGTGACCCAAGTCCTTCACATAATTTTTGCAATGCCTATGACATAAAAGATATAAGGACAGACACGGTTCATTAGTTCCCATTTCATGCAGTGCTGGGAAGCACAAAGGAAGACATGTACAAAAGTAATTCTACTTTGGTCAAAAGACAAGGGGAAGACTTAGAAGATTATGGTCAACATAGCATTAACCATAAGAATATCCAGACTCAACTATTTCATACATCTTATGACAGTGGTCATAGCAGCCTACTTGATTTTCAGTTATAAGTATAGGAATAAGGTGCTTTCAGCTAATGAAACCTGAGTTATGACTGAATGAAATGTGAAAAGAAATGAACACAATAAAAATATGAAAGACATGTCGATTAAAAAGGCCACAGAAACAGAATACTGTTCACTTAATGAGAAATGGAAGATAATTCAATTATTTAACATTTGTTGACTGGGAAAGTCCATTTAGGACAGAACCTATTTTCAATGGATGCCTGGGGAAAAATGCTCCAAACACATCTTTGGAATGTGGGAGGAAACCTGCACAACTGCAGGGAGGACATGCAGACTCAGCAAAGAAGGCACCCCAGCTGAAAATCGAACCAGAGAACTTCTTGCTGTGAGGTGACAACATTAACCACTGCACCACCGCACCACTACAAAATGAAAGTATGCATTTATTTAAAACAGGTGTACTTTGTGTCAGGCATCAGTTGGTCCGCGATACCTGTGAGAATATGAAGGCATTGGTTGAATATGCAATTTCCCTTTCTAAAGTCATTCAGAGGTGATTCTGACAGATTATAACAAAAATTCCATTAATATTAGTACCACTTCAGTAAGCATTGACCAGAATGCCCTAAACTGTCCTGAATAACTCAACTCCTTTGCAAAGAACATCTCACAGAGCAGTCAGAAAACCTGCATCTGTCAAAGATCTATCAAAATATAATTTTCGGGCTAACTTCTGTCTGAGGCTAACAATGTTTATCTATCTGAAGACGTGAGCAATTTTACAAATATAAAATGCACATTTCATTTTTGAAATCTCTTAATACATTTCTATTGACCTGAAATTGAGCTTTGAAAAAGTAACATTTGACTTGTAAAAAATATGTAATTTTATTTTAAAATGATTTAAAAGTTCAGAAAAACCTTAATAGAACAGTTAAGATATACTGTTTAAACGTTCTACTGAAAAGTAAGTGTTAAGTGCAGTGATAAACTACAAAGTAAACTACTGATGTACTGAGCTGAGGCTGAAATCAAAGTCTATAAAGTGTTTGCTGAATATAAATGTAAGTGAAAAACAATGCACTTTAGGGCAAACATATTTTTTCACATTTTAAAAAAGTGGTGATGTGGTGTTTAAGGCAGTTAACCTGTAGATTATCATTAAAAGACTGTAGTCAGTAAATAATATAAATATTCCTCCTATAGATAGAATTAGTTATCCAGAATACCCAGAATTTGATATCAGATACTTCGGTTAGGAAGACTTGTTCTAGTGTATTGATGTGATTTCTGCAGTGGATGCACTCTGTTTAATTTCTCCAAGTCTTTTGAGTTTCTAGTACCATGGTGGAAATGGATCCCATTCCTAAGTTAAAGTGTGATTAAAGTTCATGAAATTAGTACTACTTAAATCTTTGATGTTAGCCGAAAGTGCTTTTCTCACCACCCGCAGTGTGTCCAGAACTGACTCCTTCTGTAATTCATATGGAGTTACATTTGTTAGTAGCATATCTTAATATGTCTATAAATTCTTTTTATGAAACCTATTACTCTTGCTACTATTGGAAGTGTCCTGGTATCCTTCCACATTGTCCTCATTTATAGTTGCAAATCCTGGTATTTTATAACTTTGTGTTACCCTATATGTAAGACACTACAATCACTGGGTGTAGCAATTTCAATAATCAATGCTACTTTTGTCTTCTTTTCATAGACTGCTATATCTTGTTTTCTCACATCCATTTTCTGAACTGTTGGTAATGGATGATTCCATGTGATATAAACTTCATCATTTCCAATAATGCTTTGTGGCTCATGTTTCCAATACTTCTCAGCTACTTCAGTGTTGTAATATTTGCACAATACCCAATGCAACTGTCTTGCCACATTATTATACCTCTCCTTAACCATTCCTGTGTCAGAACCTGATTGACATAAGGTTATTCCAGGAGTTTTTGTACTTGCAACTATATTTATGCTATTTTCACATCTCTTGTCGTCTCATCCAAACCTTCTCCTTATATTCTTTCTTTTGTTTTGTGGCAGTTGCTGCCTGATTTTTTTGTCTACTTCTGGTTTGATTTCCATTCTCACTTGACACTGATATGCTTCTGGTAAACTTAGCAGGGAAGTCATCTTAAATGTCTTCTCCTCATGTTTTAAAACATTCAGTATGTTTGGATCTGGTGAGGTCAGTACATATGCATGCAGTCCTACAATTGCAGATCTATATAGCGCATACCTCCATCAGAATGGGGAATATATAATCTTGGTATACACTGATTTTTATATATCACTTGATAAGTGTGAATCATTTTTCTTGTTTTCCTGTCCAACTGATCTAATACCTTTTGGGGTATAGTCATATTAAGATATGCTACTGGCTTGCGGCATAAATTGGACCTGCTGGAGAGACAGATACGTCTCTCAGAAGTTGACACCCCTCTGGAATAAGCTACCAATTCATATCAAACAGAGCCCCTTTATGACCTTGTTTAAGTGCAGTCTGGATGACTGGAAGGGAAACTATAAATTCCTGCCAGGGATTTCACCTATGACTCTCCTAGATATGGACAATCATTGCTAACAAAGATCTCGAGTTTTGTCAAGATCCTTTATAGTAAGTTTCTCTAGTATTATATTGAGTACACATGGCTTTGCTTATAAAGATCTTTGGGTCAATAGCCCAGTAACCACCTATGAACCTATGAGCCAATCAATCACCCCGAAACTGTAAGTCAGAATAGGAAGAGCAAATTGGTTTATAGCTTGGACTTTGTTCCCAGATGTCAAGGCTGTTTTCAGTATTAATTTCAGTCATCCAAAATAGTCCTTGTTGACTTTGTTTGCATTTGTTCATGTTTTATTGTTGATCGTTTATCAGTTCCAAAATATTTATAAACTCCCTCCTGATCAAGTTCCTTTACATCACATTCCTGTCCCAGACTGATATTTTCTTGGTGCTGCAGCTTTCCTGCTTTAAATGTTGCTTTTGCAAATTTATCAAGCTCAAATTTCATTGTTATATCATCTGAGAAAGTCTTAATCACTAGCAGCTGTGCTTTCAGCTCCTGATTTGATGTATGATACAGTTTTAAATCATCCACAAAAAAAATAAGTTAGGAAGACTTTACACTTGGCTGTTTTCTGGGAGCCAAATTGTAAGCATGGCCTAATCTGTTGAGTAGACAGCTTAATTGGCTAAGGGAAAGATAAAAGAGCAGCAGTGACAAAGAGCCACCCTGGTATATCCCACACTGAATTTTTTTAAACACCTTTATTGAATTATCACTTGTGACATAGGCTAAGTTAAATTTATATAAAAGTAATTAAATTGTATTAACAAGTTCACGTTTACAAATATTATACTTAACATATTGCTATATATCACATAATCTAAGCAATATTGCACAAATTATTCATTTCCTGCCCTTTTTTTAAACAAGAAACATCTTTATTAAACCATCACTTATGACACAGGCAATCATACATTTATATAAATGAAAACAAACCACACCAACACAATACTAGTCACAAGCATTTTACATCACAAACCATACTGACACACTCCCAGTTGCAAACATTATACATCACTTATAATCTACCCAATCATTTTCAAACATTACATAGCTCATTTAAGTCCTACCTTCTTTTAAACTTCATTCCTCTCCTATATGCATTGTTCCCACAATTCCATATTTTTCCTATGTAGTTTGTGCCTACCATTTTCTAAATATCTCAGTTCCAGTTGTTTTTATCTCTGTTGCTATATTCACTGCTTATAGTATAGTTGGTTTAGATTTTGATTTCCATTTTTTAGTAATTGCTTTTTTGGCAGCCACCATAATTAGACATAGCGAGGCCTTACCATGTCTAGGCAATTCCAATTCTGTATCATAGCTCAGAAAAATCATCTCCCTTGTTACACAAATCTGCCCACCAATGCATTTCTGACAGTGCATCCCCCAGGGAATCTTAAAGTCCGCCAACTCACCACAGTCCCAGAAAATGTATTATTAATTATCTCTTTCTTCCTCTTTACACCTCCAACATTTGTCTACTTGAGGAAATATTCTATGGAGTCTACTTAGGATATAAATATATCTATGCAAATATTTCCCAGCAAAAACCCTGAATCTTCTTGATTATGTTGCATATTTGGGAGACATGCATATATCGTCCCATTGTTTCTTTGTGAATTGCTTATCCATTCTATCTTCCCAATCCTTTCTAATCTCCTCTGATTGATTCTTATAGTTATCATACATTATTGAATATGCTCTACTAATTATTCCTTTTTTTAAAGGCAGCTTCTATTCTACATTCTACTAAAAACTCGACCAGTTATAGTCTTTTGTTTAGGACCCCCCTTTGCTTTCTCTTTGCCTATATTCTGATATCAATCCTTGATAGAGAAGGCAATCTCTAACCTGCAGTCCAAATAAATTATTGGCATCTTCCCATTCTGTCATCTTTCCCTCTCTAGTTATTTGCTCCCAATACCTTGGTTCCTTTGCCAGTTTTCTGCAATAACTTCCAGCCCCCTCTTGCCTATTGTCTATATCCCTAATTGCAGTCATCCCTATCAGCAGAATCTCCTTTCTCCATTCCCATGTTGGCTTAGTTCTAGGATACTTTCTGCTACTTTATAGTTATAATATTCTATATGAGCATCTCCCCTGCTTCATCATCATCCCTTTCCATTTTGAATTACAGTTTTCTGCTTGTGCTATGTATAGGTGCCTTAACCATGTAGCTCTGAAATACCCCTTCAAATCAGGTAATCCAAATTCACCCTGTTCTTCTGGAAGAATCATCTTATCCCACTTGACTCTTGCTGTCTTCCCCTCCCAAATAAAGTCCTTCAGCTCTTTATTGCGATCCACAACTTCTCCTCTGGTTGATAAAAATATGCTCGACCTGTGTATGTGACTAATGGGACCAAAACATTTTAACTGCTTGTATTTTATTATCCATATCCATATGGCAAAGCTTCCATTTTCTAGTTTTTGTATTATTTTATATTTAGTCTCTTCCCACATATCCTTAGCTGCCACACCAGAATCATTTTAATCCATATTCTAAATACTTCATTTTATTATGTCCCCATAAATATGGATATTGCTAAACCACTTCATATTGGAATACATAATTTACAACTATTGCCTTTGTTTTAGTTTCATTAAATTTGTATCCCAAAAAGATTTGAAAGTGTCTCAAAATGTTCCACATTGTGCAATGTCTCTTTCTGGTTTTGTCAAGTATAAGATTATATCATTTGCAAATACAGACAGATTTTCTTGACTACCATACCAATTATATCCTTGAATTTTTCAGTTCATTATTTTCTTTGCCAGTGGTTGTAAATAAAATGCAAATAACAAAGGGGAAAGAGGACAACCCTGCCTGGTTCCTCTGCTCAAGCAGAAATTATTATGGAGGACCCCACCCACTTTAATTTTCATCTTCACTCCCTCATATATCTTCCTAATCAATCTTATAATTTTTATCAGGAAATGCAAAATGCTTCCATTGCCCTACTCATAAAGTCCCAGCTTACTCTGTCAAATGTTTTCTCTGCATTGAGACCCACTATATTTTCTTACATTCTGCTTCCCTCTGGATCATCAGTGTTCTGTTAATGTTATCAAGTGTTTGCCTCCCCTCCACAAAAGCACAATGATACACCTCTATCAATTTTGGCATTACTTTTCCATTCTTTTTGCCATTACAGACATGAACACTTTATAATCATGGTTTAGTATTGAAATGGGCTTGTTTCATAGTGGATCTAGTGGATCTGATGAATCTTTACCCTCTTTAGGTATTACAGCTACCACTGCTTTCTTCCAGGATGTTGGCACTTCTCCTGCTCTTAAAATACTGTTAAACAAAACCTTCCAGATCTTTATCATCTTTTCCCTCCTAGCTTCCAGATCTCTACAGGAATGCTGTCTATTCCTGTAGACTTTCCTTTAGATTGGTTACATATCACAGTTTTTATCTCATCTCCTCTTATTCTAACCGTTAGTAGTTGAGCCTCATCTACCTCTAACCTTGACATATTTAATACTACCATAAACATTTCCATTAATATATTTTCTTGATTTCCATATTTTTATGCTTTATACAGACTTTCATAGAATTTTCAAAATATTTCGAATGCTTCCACAGGATACCTTGTTATCGGCTCCCTAAGCTTGGCAACAGCCCTTTCTACTTTCTCTTGACTGAGTCATTGTGCTAAACGTTTTTGTGTTCTAGTGTTATTATCAAAAAAACTGTTCCTTAACAGAAATATTTCTAAAGTAATGTATAGTATTGAGGTAATCCCTTATTTTCTGTTCAGCATTCTGCAGTTGATCTTCTTTTTGTTCTGTGAGATTTCTCCTATTCTGTTCTATTTTAACATTTGTCAGTCCCGCTAAATAATTCTTGTTAATTCTTATCCACAGCTCCCTTTCTTTTATATCCACTCTATTGGTAAACTCCATCTTAATTCTGTCTCACTTTCTATCCTCTTGAATAGGTCAGTGTCTCATTTTTATTTTAGTTATTATTGGTGCATGATCTGAAATAGTTATTGGGTGTGTGTCATTACCTTCACTTAAATGCACATGTTCCTGTGAAATCTAAATTCTGTCTAGCCTAGCGCAGTTTTTATACCTTGGGGAACAATATGTAAATTCACTCTGAACTCCTATTAATGAATTCACATCTTCCATGCCAAATATTTTCATAAATGTCTTCAAAAATCTACCCTCCTTTATTATACTTTCCCTTTTGGGCCTCCCAGACACATCTTCACTGCAGCAAATCAAATTTCAGTTTCCACCTATAAGTAATATTCCTTGCTGAAAACTGATTATTTATCTCAGAAAAGTCCCATTATAGCAGTTTTAGGTGGAATATAAATACATGCTAGCATAATTCTCCCTTTGCCATTATTATCTTTTTTTATCCTCTGCTATCACTATTGGAGCTCCTCTGGCAAATAATATAAGTACCCCTGTTTACATATGTCTCAAATATTCTGCTGGATAACCATCCTGAAAAACTTTCTTATCAAATTCAAATGTTCAGTTCTTTCCAAGAGTATCTCCTGTAACATAACTATATGCACTCTACATTTTTAATATAGTTCACTATTCTTTTTTGTATTTATCTGTGAGACAATTGACATTTAAAGACATTACAGAAAGCATCATTGTATTGAACACCTTTTTTACATATAACACATTTTTATTCCCACCTTTTATGTATAACACCTTTTTTATTCCCACCTTTTATGTATAACACCTTTTTTAACAAAAAAGGTGTTATACATAAAAGGTGGGAATATTAACACATTTTTTGTATAACACATTTTTTAACAAAACGGGTATTATAAAAAAAGGTGTTATTATTCCCACCTTTTATGTATAATGCCTTGTTTTGTTAAATCTCTAGGTCCACCTTTTTTATGTAACACAAAAGCTGGAACAAGACATTTAACAAAAAAGGTATTATACATAAAAGGTGGGAATAATAACTTTTATGTATAACACCTTTTTTGTTAACTGTCTAGTTCCAGCTTTTGAGTTACATACATAAACTCATACATAAACTGTTTGGCAGCTTAAACTTTTAAATAGTTGTTTCTTGTCATATCCATTTCAGCCTATTTGACATCTTACAAAAACTTTTTGTTTTATTGAAAGCCTTCAATCAAAAAAACAAACAAAACAAACAAATCCCCAATACCCCTTAAAATCTATTAATTTAATACTAACATCCAGAACTATGTACATATTCAAATATTGAAGTTTTACCCCCTAATAAGAACAAACATGCCAAACTGGCAGCCATATTCCAAGACTTGAGTTAACCTAAAAGAAAGGTTATCCATGCTAAGACGCATGGTGCATACTGTGTTTCTACTAAGTGCTAATTGTTTTTTGTCTTATCTGTATAGTACTCTCAGCTGAAAAAAAATGGATTGCTTTCAAAGAACATTATTGCTTAGCCAGTTTTTCTTTTCCTTTTCCCCATCCAGTCACTCTCTACCAGACTGTTACCAATTTATCTTTATCAGATTGTATACATGAAGACATGAGAACCAGACAGCCAAATTCTCATTATTAGATTGTCTCCAAAGAGACATGAGAACCAGAGTGTCAATTTATCTTTATCAGATTGCTTACATGGAGACACGAGGGCCAGAGACAGAATTCCTACTAAGCATACATTCATGTCCTAGAAAAAAAGCCTCATAATATTCAATATTCATTTCATTTACTTGCTGTCTCTGAAAACGTCTTACTAAATCAATCTAAGCTTCTTAATTCAGTTATTCCCCCATGCAAGAGTGAGAAAAAGCACATTCATTTTTCTTTTATCATGTTCTTTTAACCAGGCTTTTTTTTTACATTGCAGTGCCTATGTTTCTTAAAACTAAACAAGAAGACAGAGAGACGGGAAAAAGAAAGAAAAAAAGCAGTACCTATTTACAACCCCTGTTACACTTAAAATAACTGAGTAAACCTTTACTTTATAACATGCAAAGAAACCATACACCACAAAAATAAGAAAAATGTTTCTTTACTTTACAGTTAACTTTCTTCCCTCTCTTCCCCTCCCCAAAGTATTATTCCAAACATTAATGACATGAAGTAGGGCATATACTTTAGAGTCCCCAACAAGTCCAACAAATTCTGAAAAGTCCAGTATTTACAGATTTTCATGTTCTGTCGTATTTCACAAATATAATTATTGCATTGTAATCCCACATTAAGTTACTAGTTTTATTATTGTTCATCTCCAGCTCCCAAATCCTTTCTCTGCTTCATTTCCAACATACAGTCAATTCTTTTAGTCAACTTTCATGATCCCTTCCTTCTCTCCAACATTTTCCATTGAAACAATGGGAAAGGTTTCACAAGTACAGAAGACCAAGAAACATAATTTCCTTCTGTTTCACAGCTCACTTTTTGTTGGAAAACCTTTGTATTTCCTCCTTAGTATGTACATCATCAAAAAATGATTTGGTCCCTCCAGGGAAGAATACCTTGAAGATAGCTGGGTACAGCAGCTTGAATTACACACCTGCATCTCAATATTCCCTAAATAGTGGTATGTATTTATTCCTCTTCTGCCTGGTGTACAATGAGTAATCATTCACCACAAATGCTTTGCTGTCTCCCACTTTTAGTATTTTGTCGTTCTGCCACAGATTTGTCAAAATCAACTCCTTCTGCTGGTAGGATTGCATATTTACTATTAAAGGTCTAGGTTGCTTTCTCATAGCCAGGTTTGGAGCACAGACATGGTGAGCCCTTTCAACTAACAACTCCTGCTGTGGAATACCAGTCCAGTTGGTTATTTGTACTTTCATAAAATTAATGCAGTCTGTTCATTCCAGCTTCTCTGGTATAACTGAAAATCTCAGGTTTTCCCTGTGCACTCTGTACTCTAATTCTCTTATTTTTTTTTAAACATCTCTTGCTGAGCAGTCTCATATTCAGTCAGCCTTCTCTTCATTTCATCCTCTGACTTCTGCAGCTTTTTCACCTCATTTGGAAATCTGTTTAATGCTTCTTCCATTTTTTTTCCAGATTTTTGTTGTTTGTGTTGATATACTCCATCAGTGTTTTGTTTATTTTAACCAGGTCTGTGTGCAGTTGTCTTATATCTTCTTGTAGGTTACTAGAAGTCATGTCTGGAGGTTGCATTGCTTTTTGCCAAACAGCTGCAGAACTTTCCCCAGTCAGTGTTTCTTCCTCACTTTTTGTAGCTGATGTTTTTCCAGGTGCTTTGTATTTTTTTTCTTCCTGGCATCCAGGAAGCACACTTAATGTCCAGTTACTGAAATTTACCCATAAACACAAAAGTTTACTAGCCTTCTCTGTTGAGTTTCTGTTTTCACACTTGGAGAGCTAGAGTTAAGCTATTAATCAATATGCAGTCATCTTGGAAGTCCTCCTCCTCCTATGAATTTTTACTTTTGGGATAATAATTTGCCATTTATCATGTCTTAGCTACAAAGTGGTCTGCCACTGCTTCATGGTCTCTGTAATGTAATTTTTCAATGTAGGGTATATCTTATACATCTGTGCACACTCCTTTATCCATGAATGTAGGATGTTGTCAAATTTGTTTTTGTAATCTATGTCATAATTAGATTCCTCTACTTTTTACAATTCTCCATTATTTGGCTTTATTTAACAACACATGATGTGTTGTTCCATATGATGTTCTTTTGTTACCCTTTTGTTCTATTGTCACGATTGAGTTTTCTTCTAAATGAAAATAATGAGCCAGCAACTGTATGCTGTAAGAAATATAAAAATATATTTATTATATTACATAGAAAAGAACAAAAAAGAATGTGTTCTTTTTTGTTATTTTCGATGTAATATAATAAATATATTTTTATATTTTTTACAGCATACAGTTACTGTCTCATTATTTTCTTGAGTTTTGCTTTTTGGAACCCTGCATTCACCTACGTGCAGGGACCTCTTTTGAAGTGGCACGTTTTCTTCTAAATGACTATATACTCTTGGCATCAATTCCAGTGTATAATTTATACATTGTCAGAAGGCAAGTTATTGGTATATACGTTTTAAAACAGCTTGCAGGTTCACTCTTACAAAGGAGTATCACTTCTCCTGTTATTTATCAGGTTGGTGCCTGTTCAGAATGCTCATATAAGTTGTCCTTACTCAGGTCTAAATCTTTCTGTAAAGATGTTAATACTTTTAGCCAGAACTTAGGTACTGCATCTGGGCCTGGGACTTTCCATTTAGGTGCTTTTCTTAATTTGGTTTCAGTGTCTGGCTGTTACTTCATCACATTTCATATCCTGTTCATTTGAGCTTCTTACCGTTTCTTTTACTTCTTCCCATTCAGCATTTTTATATTATGTTCCACTGGGTCTTCATAGATATCTCTCCAAACTGTGCCTATTCCTTCTTTTTTGTGGTATTTCTAATACTTGTTTTGTTTCCCAATTCTTTATTAAACATTTTTCTGTCATCAATGAATTGTTTATTTTGTACTTTTCCTTTATATTTATTTGCATATTTTCTACGTTTTTCTGTTGATAATTTTAGTTATTTGCAATAGTGTATGAAAAATCCTCGGTCTGTTCTGATACTGCGCATTACTTTTATCATGTCTATCTTTCTAAGTATTTTTGATGAGTTGTTCCCTCCTCTATACTTTCTAACAGTAACACTTCTTGTCTTAATTGATTTATAGTTTTTCTTTTTCATTGTTTCCATGATGACATTTGATTTCTTCCCTTCTTTTCTCTTACTGTTCTTTGTTTTTATGGTGAGACTTTATCTGTTATTACTTTAGCTGCAAAGTACTATATCCTATTTACTTCTGTCATATCACATGAATTTCTGTTAATAGTCTTCCTTACTGTGTCCATCTGTTTTAGCAGACTTCTAACATTTGGGTCTTATTAACTCTCTGTAATCTGTTTCTTTCATTGATCTTAATATGTCCATGCAGCTCTATTAAATCAAGAAACTCTTCCCTTAGCTACTGAAGACACATTCTTTGTTCTGTTTCTTGTGGGCATTCCACAGAAAGTTCCAGAATATCTTCCTGTGGCGTATTCTGTTCAGCTGCATCCTGTATTATATGTTGTTGTTTCATATGGGAACTCACTGACCTATCACTCCACAACATTGATTGTGTCAGAGTTGCCACTGTTTTATTCTCCTTCTCTTGCTACACAACTCCAACTGAACTTTTGTACTGGTTTCTATTGAAGGCTCCAGAGCATCTTTATGTGGCAAGTGATCATTTGCTTTCCTTTCACCTGTTTCTCCTTAATGTGGAGACTCATTGTTCCATCATGCTGTGATGTTACCTGAATTGGATTTTCTGCACGATATCCTTCACTTCACAGGTAATCTATATAACTTCAACTTCTGTTTCTTTATTATCTCCATTACTCATCCTGTTTTCTACCTTCCCCCATTGTTTTCTTATTTTTTTTGTATTGTGAAATGTTCCATATTGGAATGCCTTTGCCTGTGTTTCTCTTCCAATACCTTTGGTGCTGCTTTTTTGTATAGATTAGTTTTACTTTCTCCTAAATATTGCACCATATTAAATCTCTTTTTCTTCCCTATGTCCATATTTCAACTTCAGATGTCTCCCACTCCACCTGTTTCTCCTTACTTTGTATACTCTTATGTTCCATTATGCTGTGATCTAACTTGTGTTAGACTTTCAGCACTAAATTCTTCACTTTGCACAAATTCCATAACTTCAGCTTCTATTTGTCTATTTTCTTCTTTACTAATCTTCTGTTCAAAATTCTACTTTTGTGATATTATTTTTTGTTTTGTGAAATTTTACATATCTGGCTGTCTTTGCCTGTATTTCTCTTCAAATATCTTTGGAGTTGTTTTTTTTTGGTATTGATTAGTTTGGTTTTGTCCTTTTGCATAAATATTGCACTATATCAAATCTCTTTTTCTTTCCCATGTTCATTTTTCTTTCGAATACCTTTCAGTCCAACCACTCTTATTTTATATTATCTTATTGTTACTGGAACTTAATTGCATTTGCTAATTCTTGTTTTATTATACTATTAACCAGCTAATTAATGCTGAAACCTAATTGTAATTGGTAGCTTTTATTTCTCTGTGTACTTATCTATTTTTTTATATATTTGGAGGTTTTCTCCTCCGGCCTTCACTGAAAATGGGTTTCTGCCCAGTCGGACTTTTCCTGGTCGACAAATGTCAAATAAATAAATAAGTAAATAAATAAATAAATAATCTCTAGGTTTTAGTCTTTATATTTTTGCACTTCCTCTGTCACTTCTCTTTCCAAGTGGCCCAAAGTTTCTTTGTCTATATAATGTTTTTCATGGATTGGTTGTATAAATGAACACAAATTTGTGTTTGACGTTTATAACAGTTTTTCTTGTGAAGGTAGTTTTCTTTCCTCTAATTTCACTCTTAATCTTTTTGAAAATCTTCTACCTGGAAATTCTGGGTTTCTTGCATAATACTAACAATCCATAATTTCTTCTGTGTCCTCAATGATCCACTCTATCATCTTTATGGTTCTTTTTTGGTCTGTCAGTTTTTGTGGCTTTTGTGGACTACTACGACTACTTCCTTCTACCACAGGGGAACACCCCCCCCCCGAGCCCAACCAAACCCCATTTTAGAAATGTTTCTGTGTCTTGAAAATTCTACACCATCATTTTTTCCAGTCCTGACACCAGTGCGCTTGACAGGATTGGGCACTTTTTATCCTGGGACTTGTGCACCCATCTATCTTCTTTATTTTTTTAATTTACCTCTGTCCATGATATATGCTATACAAAATGCAGTCTATATATCAGTGTTGTCTTGGTGAGTTGTGTGAAAACATGGTCCAACTCACGAAGATACTCACCAAGACTTGAGGATGAATTCAGTTACAGCAATACTACTCTCCTTTTTTTGCTGATTTTATCATCTCTCCATTCAGACTCAAAAGACGTGCTATGATAGGCTGAGACTAGTGATGTCTAATGCTTAATGGTTGTGCTTAAAAACAGGAAGAAATTTAAGATGGAAGGAAGTGATATGAAATATGCATAAGCCTCATTATCCACCCATCACCATGGTCAAAGGTATACCAATTATGAAATAAAATACTATAAATATTGGTTTGCTTTTTTTCCTGTTCTGTGTAAGGCCACATAGCAGTGCACATCCACAAGCCAGTTGTGCTAATTTGTCTAAGCCTGATGCAGCCTAAAATTTAAGAAAGCTTACTTTGTTTCTGTGATACTCCCCAATGTGCAATAACTGTGCTTTTTGTATGATTTGTTCTCCTATGCTTGCCAATCATCAAACCTCGCCTTGATCAGACATTACACTGTCCAAGGGAGTGACATTCAGGCAGTTATAAGTGTAATTTGTGCTTTTTCTGTTATCCTGACAATGAGAGAAATTTTAACTTTATGACCTAACATAGCCCTTGGTGGTATGTGAACACTTGCAACACCACAGAGAATACCTATGCTCCCTGTGTCTTTGCATGGGTGCTCCTTAACAAGAGTTGGCACAGATTACCATCACTGGCATGTGCAGTTACATCCATATCTTCTTGGCATTGGCTTTCCTTCATCATGATGATCCTCCACTTTCCAGCCAAGGCCCTGTCAATTAATCAGAAGCACAAGCCAGGTTGGAACCACTATTTCACCCTCCACGAATGCCATGGCCATCATTCTCACCTTCACCATCAAGCACCTGAGCCACTATTTGAACTCAGTTCATCTTGGCTATAATCACGGCTGTATCCATCTATGCCACCAGTGCAGGCATAATAACATTATTTTAGCAATTCTTTGTCTGTAAACATTTCAACAAGGCAACCATTAAAAAAGGAATTGCAATGATTTATCATTTTATTTTATTTCACACATAAGACAGTTGGAGGAGATGGTGCGGGTCCAGTCACAGGGGAAGGATGGGACACTACAGAACTGTCTGGCCTGTTCCATAGGTGATGACAGAGACTCATAGCCAACAGATAAGCCATGGGCAGGACTAGAAGTGCTATGAAGGACAATCAGTCCCTTAGTCATGTTCACCATTGTGTCCACCCTTGGACAACCTGGGGAAAAGTCTTAAGTTCTTTGTAGACCATAATCTGTATGAGCATATTTAAAGTGCTGTAACCCATAACTTGCTCATTGCTGGAGTTGACATTCTGTTCATAGGTCATGACCCTCTTCAACATCTTTAATTCATGTCTGAAGGCATTAACAGTAGCCACAATCTGACCCTCCCTGTCCCTAGGAGGTTTTCTGCTTTGCTTGTTGACTCTCCTGTCACTACACGTGACCTCACAGCTCTCTATCCTCTTCTTAAGGGGACCAAAAGCCTGTTCTGTGTTAGAGTCAACCTTCTGTACACACAACAACTTGTCATATCTCATAACTCCTGTCTCTCTGGTGCTGTTCTTCCACACAGAGATCTGAATAAGAACAAGATATGAGACACATAGTTTCATGACAGAGATAGTGCAGACCTAGTCAACAGCAAGCGATATAACAGTGGCACGAGATCAACAATGCAAAGAGTGAGGCATGATGAAAATGATAATTCAGGTTGTCTTTAATGTGTGCAATTGTAGAAACAGCATAGCCACATGCACAGCTGCAACATTAGACAGCATGTAACCATGTCTCAGCTTGGTGCATGACATGCATGGTACTGCCATATACAGAATGCTGGTTGATATAACAGCGATGAAAGATATTTTGCCATATAGGACAGATGTTTCAAGTACAATGAGGAGAACAGCTCACATGTATTATAGGGAAAGCCAATACTGACACCCTAGTAACACAGTGCAGTAATGCTGAGACAGCTACATGTAAATACATGATCACGGGCAGTACATGTCTGTGTTGTTTCAGTACATGACCCATACTGCCTGTGTGCAAATACATGGTCATAGGCAGTATGTGTCTGTGTTGTTTCAATACATAACAAATACTCCCTATGTGCAAATACACAATCATGTAATGTATTGAATGAACACATACAATCACCACTGTGATCAGCAGTACCATGTGCCAGGTATGATGCTTACAACAGAGTATGCATGCAAGGATACCCATGCATTCATAACTATCAATGTATACACTATCAGTGGTGTTTATGGTGCCCACAGCATGACATGGCATAGGTACCCATATATACACATCTATCATGGTGTACACCATCACCTTTATAGTGCCTATGATCTTTAGAGAGCAGTGGGTATGTGTACTCACATATACACAGTTAGCATTAGGCATATTCTCTTTGTGGTGAATATGGTAAATACAGTTGTGTGGGTATAGGTGTGTACCCATTCACAACTAGTAATATAAACACTTGCACTATTTTAATGTCTGTGATGCCACAATGACATAAAAGTGCACGCTTGCACCTGCTTTGCAAATATTATACACACTTTTGCCTATGTAGCTCCTACTGTTCCCATGGAGTGGTGGACATGTCCACCTTCATATACACCAAGAAAACTGAGCACATCATTGTTATGTCATGCCACTAATACCTATAACATGGTTAGTATGGATGCTTGCACATAAATATTTAGCTATCCTCATGGAACATAATTGCACCTTGAAGCAATGGCTATGTGTTGCAGGGACACACATATGCACACAGAAACACTCTCTCACACACACACACACACACACACACACACACACACACACACACACACACACACACACACACACACACACACACAAACACACAAACACATCACAGGGGTATGCTGGAGAGTACAGTGAAGATAATCTATCCATTAACTCTATGTAATTGTGCATACACAAAGCTTCCTTTTCAGTAGTTTATTGGTCCTGTGAGTTTCTGTTATAACGTCCTTGTTTGTAATGAAAAATTTCACTGCTCAGTACCTGTATCCTGGCTGTCAGCCATGGTCAGAAGAGCACAACAGATAAGGGCATACATCTTAAAGTGCATGATTTGTGTTTCTTAGCAGATTTTATCAGGCACTGGAACCTCTTGAGGTCCCTCCAAGCAGATGCATGCATTTTGTTTTGGCAACCGGTTCCCATTTGTCAAATGCTAGTATTCCTTGCAAATATGTTTCAAATCAATGAACAAAAACACGAATCTCAAAATATTACAAATCCCTAATAGAAATAATGCAAAACATGAATCCTGCTAAACACAAACCCACAAACAATGATAACAATACATATACATACAACAGAATATAAAGACATCAAAAATCTACAAAGCATTTTGAGGGGTGTGCTTAGTAGGCTCCATTCTCTTACATCCTCCTTACTTAAAAATACTCACTCCATGGTCATAAAACTGTGAAGAAAAGGAAAGAACTCTAAATGGCCACCCTTGTATGTGCATCAGCTAAGGTACAGCATTCACTGGTTCATCCGTTTTTTCATTACTCATTCATTCATTTTTCTGATACCTCCTTTATGCTATTCACGGTTGCAAAGGCATTGGCACCTCTACCAAATCACACCATACATGCATTTGAATAACTTTTCATGATAACGGTGACTTTCAAAGAAAAAGGACTTTGCTGTCAGTGCAGAAATATTGCTAACAGCCATATTAACTACCTCACTGAAAAGCAATTGTTCTATCCCATGATAGGTTGTAGGCAAACATGCAGTAACTTTTAGCTTAGGGTTCTCCTGTATCAATCACTTTTTACTGCACAGATGAAGAGCATACATGTATAGTTATTAGATGATTCTGTATACTTCCTGGGCATCATAGGTAGAAGTGTATGAGATCTTGTAATGCTTCTCATCACATGTAAGGATTTGTGGATGAGGATGGACAGAAATGGCAGACATTACAAGCCATGTAAGTGTAAACATGATGAAAAAGCCCAGATCTAGTTCCTGTCAGGGATGTCAACATGAAAATTGTTGATGTCAGGTGTGCAAGCATAGAAAAGTGGATGTAAGCGTTGCACACAGTTTCTCATTGGGAATATATCTGTGAAAAGTCAACTACTGTGTGCAATGCATGCAGTGCAGCACACAACACTGCACATTACTGTTGACATCACAGAGTCAGATACTATGCACAGGCACTGTGATAATTGCAGAGACAGAAACAATGTACAATGTTCATCACAGAGCAAGATGCTATGCATTGGCACTGTGCTAATCACAAAGTAAAATACAATGTACAGACACTATGCTCATCACAGAGTGCATAGCGTTTAACTCTGTAATTAGATATATGTATAAATATTGTGCTAATGACAGAGTAAGATACAATGCACAGACACTATGCTCATCACAGAGTGCATAGTATCTAACTCTGTGATTAGCACAGTACCTATGCATATAGTGCCTGTGCATACACTATGCACATCCATTATGCTCATCACAAAATAAGATACCATGCACAGACACTATACTCATCATAGAGTAAGATACTATACATAGGACCAAAAAGATGTGTACGCCGTGGAGTTTTTTGGT
The DNA here is from genome assembly GCF_019279795.1 of Protopterus annectens. Classification (NCBI taxonomy): domain Eukaryota; kingdom Metazoa; phylum Chordata; order Ceratodontiformes; family Protopteridae; genus Protopterus; species Protopterus annectens. Next base: position 1,938,549,283 of record NC_056725.1, on the reverse strand, counting down.
TACTACTTAATACTAAGCATAGGCACTGTGCACAGACACTATGTTCATCACACAATAAGATACTATGTACAGGCAATGCGCACATCACAGAGTAAGATACAATGCACAGACACTATGCTCATCACAGAGTAAGATATTATGGACAGACTCTGTACTCATCACAGAGTAAGATACTATACATAGACACTGCAATAATCACATGGTTAGATATAATGAACAGAACTTATACTCATCACAGAATATGATACTATGCATAGGGAATGCACTAATCACAGTGGTAGATACAATGCACAGACACTGTGCTTTTCACAGAGTAAGACACTATGCATAGGCACTGCGCTAATCACAAAGTTAGATACTATGCACAGACACTATGGTTATCACACAGCAATATATTATACAATAGACACTGTGCAAATCACAAGGTTAGATACAATGCACAGACATTATGCTCATCACAGAGTAAGATAATATGCATAGGTGTTATGGCTATCACAGAGTTAGATACTATGCATAGACACTGTGCACATCTCAGAGTTAGATACTATATATAGGCACTGTGTTCATCACATAGTTAGACACCATTCATGGGTACTATGCATGGGTATTATTGCTATCCCAGAGGTAGATGCTATGCATAGGAACTATGCTATCACAGAGTTAAATATTTTGTGTATGCACTGTGCATTTCACAGTTATATACTATGCACAGACACTATGTTCATCACATAGTTAGATACCATTCATGGGCACCATGCACATCACTGAGATAGATACCATTCATAGGGAGTGTGCTCATCACAGAGACAGATACTATGCATAGGCACTGTGGATATCATAGAGTTAGATACTCAGCATAGGCATTATGCTCATAACAGGGTTATACACTATGAATAGGTACTATGCTCATCACAGAATTAGACACTCGGGTAGTATGCTCATCACAGGGTTATACACTATGCATAGGCACTTTGCTCATCACAGAGTTTGACTCTGTGCATAGACACTATGCTCATCACAGGGTCATATACTGTGCATAGGCACTATGCTCATTACAGAGTTAGAGACTATGCACAGTTACTATCCATGTCACAACACTAATTGGCTGCATATGCCAAACATGTGGACTTGTGTCACATGCATTGTTATGACATAGATCGGGTGTGTCAACAGCCTGCAATTGAATGAATACAGGATTCTCATGGATGCTGAACATGCTATTCAGAAATAATTTGTACTAAACTATGTTTACATATCAGTAACTTTAATACTCTTGTCTTTTACATTCTTTGTTGGTGTTTTGCACAGGTATGCATAGCTGGAGTAAAATGTAAAGAATAGAGAGCAATAATCTGTGACACTCTGTGAGTGTACCAAATCAGGTTGCCATGGAAAGGTGAACACTGCTCAGGAAAAGAATAACATTTTCCATAATGCACCACATGTGGATACTACCCTGTGTGCCCCGAGGTGGATCCAAGCCATGTGAGTGCTAAAGTGCCAGAACTGATATTGACATCAATCTGGTTGATTTCTAAGGATGCCTTACAGTGTAAGGGGGGACTACAAATATTAAAAATAGGGAAAGAAAGGTGCAGGACATGTGCATGTACACCAAGTGTGGTAAGACAGATGTGTCCACAGCTGTAGCCCTAATGCCTAATAAAGAGTTCTAGGTATCTTCTTCCCTGAATATATTATATTATGGGTTATGATGCATGTGTTGTAGTGCAGGTGTTTTGAAAAATATTTATTGCATGACATTCTTCAGGTTTTGTCAGGATAGCTGTGGGGGTCACTTCAGGGCAATGATATCCTGGTCATACTATGGATGCATAACAGCACAACTGGTGGCGTGGCACAGCAAGTGGCAGTAACTATGCCTTGCTATATCCAGTTATTATTTTTAGTTGTTCTACGTACCTCTCAACATTTATTCCTCAAGAATTCTGGACAAAGCATCAAAATCAGAGACAATTTTCAAATATTATTCAAATCCACTTAAAAGGTTAAGCGAACAACACATTTTGCATCAGCGTGCTTTTTCTGAGCAATAACAAGAATGAAACTGTAATGTGTGCATTGTTTACTGTATTCCTCAGTGATTTATCAGTGAATTAGAACATTTATCAGTTTGAGGACAAAAACATGAGGCAAAATCAGGGATGTTCTGCGAAATCAGGGACAATTCAGAGGTATGTCGCTCTTGTATTACCTAACAATATTTTCATGTACTACCACACATTTCCATCAATGACATTGTCTACAATGCGTGACTTTGAAGTAAGTATCAGTTTTGTAAGACACTTGCAAAGCACACTGGCCTTATAAATTTTGTACCATGTCTATAAATCTCCTATGTGTGTCATCATTTTAAAATGGGGGATACCATTTGTATATATGAAAGCCTTCCAGAAAAAAAAAAAAGTGGAGTCAAATATGAGGGACTGTCCAAAGTGAAAAATAGTTTTGCTTGGGATCTTTTGGAAAATAAGTGATTTTGTTAACAGCCATGGAATTTACTTACTAATGTGTTGATGTTTAAAGAATATTGACTTGAAAATTGCTTGAGCTGATAATGTTCTTATAGCAAGCTGCATTCTTCTTTTATTGGAGGTCTAATGTTGCTTTTCTGTTTCTGAATGTTATTGTTTTTACTATTTAAAAGTATGACCGACATAATTTAAAGGCATTATGCTGTTTATCATTTCTGCATGTCAGTTTTTTTTACCTTCCACTTAAATTAAAGTTAATAAATAAAATCCAGGCTTGTGCAATCCTTCCCTGTCCCAAAGGGGGAGTAAGAACTGTTGAAGCAAATGTTTTCTTTTTCATTTTCTTGCCAGAGTTCCTTCATAAGTTAATTCAGAGATGATAAACATTTGTAAAAGTTTACAACAGCAGAAAATGTGTTCCACTTACTTATCCATCATTTATTTGGTTGCATTTATTTATTTACTTACTTATTTAAATTTGTTAACCAAGGTAAAAAAATAATTTTAAGGACCAATTTCAAGCATCAAATAACATAATTTTTAGTCGAAGTTCCATAATCTGAAACTATTATACATCTAGAACTATAAACCATATATATATATATATATATATATACACACACACACACACACACACACACAAATAAAATTTTAGGTCAAACTGTCAATGTATACAACAAAGTATATATACTGTATATGTTACACAAAATATCACTGAAAAACATAAGACAGTATAGATCTCAAGAAAATGAGATCAGCATATCTGGCATTTCTATAGAGTGCCATTTGACTAGTTTAATGTGTCTGAAATCACTGACATTCAATGAATCAGTTTCCATGCTGGTAATTAAAATGCTTTACAAGTAGCCCATAACAATTTATTAATATGGGCTTGTACATTTTCTTCCTTCTTGGTTTAGCTCAAGTGGTAGGGGTTTTCAACATTAATAACATGATTTTGCTTCATTAAAGAAATTAATTGGTCTACTTTTAAAATATCATTTTGTGAGCCATCACACTAAGAATCTTTAACTTGAACTTAAAATGTGTGAGTTCATTAAGGATGGTATAGGCATGTAAGTGTCTCTAACAGGGGCCAACTTTTGTTTATGTGCTTAAAAGAAAATGCAATATTATCTATTAAATTTATTCTCAGGTTGGGAGATTCTATTTAAACAACTGGACATACCCAGCATTCACTGAGGTAACCTCCTTCCCATCCGTGAAGAAATTCTGTGAGAATCTCTGTCAGGTTATATTCGTGTAAACCTGTGGGACAGCAAACCTGTTCTTCATAAACATGAAGACTGAGGAAAAGTGACAGCAATAAGAAACAGGACATGTGCATGGCTTTGAATGGCCCATTAAAAGCCTTTTACTCCACTTGTCAGGAAGTTTTGAGTAATGTAATTGTGAGAGTTGGCAGTTCTCCCAAGTTCATTAATATCTTTGATGCTTTTGCATGATACCATATACTATTTATAATTCCAGTGCTCTCTGCAACAGTTTAGATACAGAGTTATTCAAAATCTAACCTGGGATCAAGCAACGGTAAGTAGTCATCCCAATCTTAGGGCCCATTTTCCTAGCACTGAGAGTATCTTCTTTATCAATGACCACCTATGTACTTGCCATTGGAACTGACATATAATTTGGAATGGCTTGAAATGTCTTCAGCTTTACAAGTATGTGTGTGCTGAGCCTCAGACGTCAGCTCTACTAGGCTGGGCACAGTGCTTGGATGCCTGGTTCTTAAAACATGTTAAGTCATAACCAGAGATCCAATATCAAAGGAAATGCCTGAAACATACACTGATGGTGTACCTCAGCAAAGCAGATACAAACCGCACCAGACAGGAGATACTGGCTATCAGCTGATATCAGTGACACCACAACTTCCATCAAGCATTAGCTTCTTCTTAGGAAGACACCTTTTTTTCAAAACTAGGAAGAAACAGCACAAGAAGGGGAAACAGATAACCTCAAAAAGACTGCTTTGTATCATGGATGAAACTACAAATTTTCTGTGGCTGGCATGTGGATCGAGGATTAAATAACATAGATGTATCTGGATCTTACAGTAAAATGATAAAATTATCCTCAAAATAAGGACATTGTTGCATGGAAGGACAAAAAACACAAGTATCAGAGATGGTGCTTGGAATATATATTCATAATTCACTATTAGAACATTTAAGGGGGGGGAATGTGTGTGTGTGTGTGTGTGTGTGTGTGTGTGTGTGTGTGTGTGTGTGTGTGTGTGTGTGTATGTGTGATGGCATATTTTGGAGGCTTGTGGTTCTGTAAATAAGGACTGTTTATGCGGGATTCCAGAAAATGGATTTGCTATACCTTTACTATACCTTTATTTTCTACTTAAATTAAAGACAAAAGTTAAAAATACAGTTCAGATCAACTGATGTGAAAATTTATTGAACCAATAAAGTGAAAGGCAAGTATTTCATATATTAAACAATTTTCAAGAGATGTAGATACTTCAGATTGATGTTAATATCAGAGTAACAGTTTTTCTTAACTGTATCTTAACTAAACAGTGCTAAGATCAAATTAAATTCCATCAGTTTGATTAAAGATAAATACTCAGCCCAGCCTAGGAAGTGTGAAATGCTTGCTAGTCAGTATGTAGGTGTGTGAGGCGGGTGAGTGTGAGAGATACGAAAGGAGTGATAGAGGCCATGGGAAATGATTTTGGCACCTGAATTTGCACTTTCACAGCAACCTGTTCCTTCATCAGACTTTCAATAAACAATTAAAACAACCATATTTAACATAAAAACCAACCAATTACATGCAAGTAAGTGCATCACATATTTTCATTCATAAAATCAAGCTCTTCAGTGAAACAAATTCCTACTCTTTATAATGGGTTTAATTGAAACAGTTGGGGTGTTATGCAGATAGGGATTTCACAAGGGGTGGCAGGGGTACAGTGGAGGGTGAAGTTTGAGATTAATGTGTTAGTCAGTAGATTACTATGTCAGTCTGCTCATTGAAGGTGCTATCATTTATTACCAGTTCTGAACACTGTTGCATGTAAACTTTGAGGTTTCAGACATAGCTGTAGAAGGTCTTGTAGTTGTCTTTAGCCCAATAAGCTATCTTGATCTCATAACTGGCCTTGTTAGATTGAATTAGTTATCATAGTTTCCTGTTTAGTTATATTAGTAAGATGTTGTTATCAGTGAGTTTCTGTTTCTTACTTTGTCAATGACTTTTTTCCTTTTGTTATACACCCCATTAAGATTAGGATTCCACCAGTGTGGTTTGTTTTTGGGGTTTGTTTCGGGCTTACTTTTGGTAGGTAGAGCAGCCAGTACACAGCCATTTACATGTCTGCACAGTGTTTCTGTGAATAATTCTGCATAGGTTGTTGTGAACTCTGGGTTGGGTAAGACATTGAGTTTTGATAAGCTGTCACTTACTAGGATGTAGTTTGCTTTAGAATAGCTTCTAACTGTAACAGGTTATGCTAGGTTTTCCAAGTTGATTTTTATATCGGAGGAGACATCTTTGTGATCTGACCTCAGCAGTGAGGATGTGATATGGGGAGGGTGCAGCACTCTCCCATATTGGTGAGAACAAGGTCCAGTATGTTTGGTCCTCTGGTTGCAGCGTGCACTAATCAAGGATATTTGTGTTAATAAAGCACAGGAAATGTATCTGTAAGTTGATTGCAGTGTATATGTCCTTGTCTATAGAGGAGTAATTAAAGTCACCTGTGAATAGAGTGTTTGTTTTGATGGAGAGTGCCTCCAGTAGGTCTAGATAGGAGCTGTGGGATTCTTCAGACATAGATGGAGACCTAATGCTTGCTAAGATATGCTAAGGGACTCTAGCTAAAGTGATTTGCATGTGGATGAACTCCATTGTATCTTCCTGCTTAAACAGCCTTGAGGTATACTTGTTGCTAATGTAGCTCAATATGCCTCCACTGATGGTCTAAATGAGGCCTTGCACTGCCAAAGTACTTTCTGAGGTTTAAAACCAAGTCTTGACAGCAGCATAGATGTCTATATTCTCCAGACTGAGGAGAGCTTGTAGGGTATTAAATTTCTTGTTAAGGCTCATAGCATAGAGCAGTAATACCTTTAGGTTCATTTTGGTTTTATTTGCTATGTTGGTAGGTTTGTCAGTTTGGCATTGCATAAAAAAGGCAGTGGATAAAAGTTTAGCCAAAATACAGAAGCTCAGCGGGGACAGGTGCAGGCCATCTTTGGCAAAGCAGCATGATCTGTTGATCATGTCCTGGCAGGCTAACAGATATTGAACCCCCCAGGATTGACACCACAAACTAAGTCAGTTCTTAAAGTCAGTCATTTTTGTTCATACTATAGCATTATCCTTGGTGAAGGTAGAATTCTACTCAGTGCAAGGAGTGATGTCCCTACTCTGGACTAGCAATCAAGTAACCTGAATCCTCACCACTGACATTGGAGAGGGATGTCACTTGGAATACAAATGGATACATTCAGTATTTCCAGATGCAGACCTCTCTGCATCAATCACAATTTCCCTAAAGAGCACACAGGGTGCACAATCAGCCTGGGGTCCATGTGTCTCTATCTGTCTCCCTCCAGGTCCCCAATAAGACTCCCCACTGGCACAGCTGTAGGGTTAGGTCCTCAGCTGAGTGTCAAAACCAAGTCCTCAAGCACTGTCTCTGTGAAACCAGTGCTTTGTGTTCCTGCTGCAATTATCTGACACACACACACTCTTTGAGATTTAATTTTCACAGGCACACACCTGGGAAAGGCTGGCACAGATTACCCGCTCTACCAACTTTGCCCAGACTATAAGGTAGAGTCACTGCCACCAGTCAGTTACTATAAGGCTCTTAAAAGGTTATACAATTATACTGAGTGAAGTTATTATTAATACAAATGGCAATATTGACCAATCAGCAAGGCTTTCAGGAGTGGCCAGAGTTATCACCAAATAAATATGTGCAAATACTCTCAAAACTTAAATATTTTTCTGAAAGGACCAGCCCCAATGAGAAGTTTAAATATATTTAAGCAGTAACTGATGTTGCTGGTGTGTTATATTAAGATTTACTCACAGCTGGTGTGGTTTAATCATGAGGGTGAAGCCTGAGTGATTAAATAAAGCCAGCTGTGAGTAAATCTTAATATACCACATCACAGAGTCAGTTATTCCTATTATACAATGACACTATTTAAGAAAACAAAAATACTTACTTTTCTTAAATAATGCATTTGTATAATGGTGACATGCTGTCCTTCTGTGGTACATATCCTGTTGCCTTTTTTGATGTACTGCACATGCGTATGGGACTTGCTTTCCCATGCATACCCAGTAGATCAGTGCTTTGGAAAGGAAGCAACGGAGAAAAAAAGGTCTCTATTGCTCCATTTTTCTTTTCTTTTTTTTAATAATAAAAAAACAACATTTTGGACAGTTTAGGGGTAGGAGAGAGACAGAACGGAGGAAATACAACGAAAATCAGGTACAACAGGTACGTGTCTTTAGTTTTGAATAACGTACCTGATTTTCCTCGTATTTTCTATGTCCTGTCTCTCTGCCATGTCTGGAGTCTGGATTTCAGATTATTTTTTAATTTATTTTTGTAAAAAAAGTTAAAAGTTACAGTGTATACCAATGGAAAAAAAGTCCGGGCGACTGGATCTTTTCCATTGGTATATGCTCAGATTTACAATGGACACACTGATTGGGCTGAACAATCAGTGTGCCCATTTGGGAATATTAATGGCCAGTCATTGTATAATTAATAATAAACAATAAAAGGACATGAAAATATGAAATATCTATTTACAGTAAACACCAGAGTTTCAGACACAGGGAATATTAAAAATAACATCAATGGAAAGTTTCACACAGTTATAGAAAAACAGTGTAGCTAGTCTCACTATCTATTCCTGATTGACTAAAAGAATTACTGTTCCTACTTACTGAATAGAGCAAGGCAAGATGGGTGAGTGGTCCTTGTTGTCAAATCTAAGACGGAATACAGAATGCCGCTAAGACTTCAGTCTCCTCTAGTATTAAAACATTATTTCTGTACAGAATGATATCACGTACATCTGGTCATCTGACTCTGTTTCCCATGCTATGAACAGCACTAGAAGTTGCCAAGGTTTTAGCACCTACATGTCAATAATACACATACAAGAACATTGTTCAGATGTGGTGCAGCTGCTAGAAGTCATAAAACCATAAAACACTTCCCTTCCTCCTGCAGGAATTATAAACTATTCTCTAGTACAGACATTGTATCTCTAGCTCCATTCAAAACTGTGTGATAACATCTTTATGAATTTAACCCATAAAGTAATAATTTAATTTCAAGGATATTTTTTCACAGTTAGGTGGATTACCATCTTCTCTCCCAGTATATGCTGTCACAATGTATACATTTAAGCAGTTACAATAATGCATTTACATTTCTTTTCCTTCCAGCAGGGCACACTGTTGATATATTTTAACACAAGCAAAACTCATAAATACATTTTCATCACAAGCATCTGCACAGATCAGTTTGATATACAAATGACATAAAATTATTTACAAAATTCCAGCTAGCTGTGCTGGCATATGTTACAAATCCACTATCCTACTTCTCCTGGCATGGCTGGCAGTACCTTCTATCATCACACAAGGCATACACTGGTTTGACAGACATATTCAGAGAGATCCATATTGTCTTTCTTCATATAATCCAGGGAGGCATGCCTCAGGTCATTTATGCCCATGTGGACTATTATAGAATCATACTGGTACTTGTGATGCAATGACGAGTATGTGTATAACATGATGGATCCTGCTTCCAGATAATCAACTGACATTAATCTTCTCCTCATTCAGTCTGGTGAGTGGGGCATCTGTGTGTTATACAATGGAGTCTCATATGATAAACATCCTGGGTGAATTGTTTTCTTGCCTTATGGGCTTTGTTTTTGGGAGTCTATTGGGTGTAGACTTATGTACGGTGTTTGGTGTTGCTTCTGGTGCATGGTTTAGAGATTGCTGAGGATAGGCATTGCTGTTTGCATGCTCAAAATGTCTTTGATGTTTCTGGAGATTGCATTTTAGTACCTCAGCATAATATGATCTATGTGTGTGGACACTATGTGTGATTGATGTAGTGTATGAGGGTGTGTGTTCTTGACAACTTTGTTTGTATGTGAGATTTTTGCCTCCAGGGAAATTGTATATATACATCTCAGTCATACTGTTTTGGTTTCTTTAAGGATTAAAAGGTTTTTAGTGAACATGAAACAATTGCTACATTGTCTTGGGATGCCCATACCTACCAAGCTGGCTACTGAGGCATTTAGAAATGCATATACATAAGGTCCACACCTGTATTAGGGTGGGCTATTAGGGTTTCATGAGTGAGTTTATCCGAGGTCTCCTAGGGTGATCCTTCAAGTTAGGGACTAGAGTTGCTAGGATTTGGTGTTAGATATTGCTAGGATATGGTATTAGTGCTATCTGATGTGCAAGCTACCTTCTCTGAGCTTAACTTTGTGTAATGCATCACTTAATTACAGGTTGCAGTCCTTGCACTAGCTTTATAGGTACATTTCTGTGTTTTCATCTCAGATAGACCAAGTCACTACCTACTGCCTCTAGAAGGAATATCCCAATCCTGTTAATGTAAAAGCATTAAAAAGATTGCTTGAGAGTGTATATAGCCACAAAATAACTTTATCAAACTAGCTAGACAAGACAATTTCAAGTCAATCAGACCAATAGCAGGGCAGTCTGAGCAAATGCAATAATTTCAGCCTTAAATACAGATAAATGCACAAGTAAAAAAGAAATCAGTAGCTGATTCTAAAATAGCTTCTGGAAGTGTGATTTGTAAATACAAGTACTTAGCCTGTGAATGGATGGCATGTGATGCAAGGAAGTCACTTCAGAGGCACAGGCAAGGACATCAAGCATTGGGTTCTATGGGAAACAGCCAAGAGCATCTCAAACATGCCAAATTTACACTGGCACTTAAAACAAGGGAAACTGTGTAGAAGCCCTTTACCAGGGCCTATAGTGCAGGTAAACAACAATTAAGTGCCAACAAAAATACAACATAGCAAATTAAAACATAATAACATTGCCAGTAAATCTTCTCAAAAGTGCAGTTCTCAGCAATCAGCAAACAACACAATATCAGGGTACTTTAAAATAATTTAAAGTGCAAAAATCAGTAGCTAAAGCAGCTAAAAGAAGTGCCAAATAGAAAGATTTATTTAGGACCCACTCAGAGCATGGGAAGAATGCTAAGCAGATGTGAGCTTTATGAAAATGAGGAATCATTGTAAGGGAGGACAGCTGAAGAGCAGTACTTGTTTGCTCAGTGGGTTCTCAGTATGATGGAGCTATGTAAAGCAACAGGTGGGAAATGTACATAATTAGCTTAGAATCAAAGGGGGCTTTGGTAAGCAGATTACCATAACTGAACAAAGTCAGAAACATTGGCTTTTAAAATGACAAAGACCTCCTGCATATCTGCAAAACAAATAGCACCTGAATTACCCATTCTAAAGACTTAAACCTTGCCTGTGATATAAATATTACTTGCTGGAGATACAGCTATGTATCCCAGAGGCTACCCCTTCTCTGGAGCAGGCTCCCCATCCATGTAAAAAAGAGTTCGTTCCTAACCCAATCCAAGTATAACTTGGACAACTGGAAGGGGAACTGGAAAATCATCCCTGGTTTGACACCTATGTCTCTAATGGACACAGGTAGCCTGTAAATGTTTCATCTCCCATGCCCCTGCTTATCATTATCAAGGGTACCAGAACCTATCAAAAATTTGGGATGCACAGCAAGGCTTAAAAAGGCCCTAGTGGTTGTTAACCTTGTATACATCCATGAGCCTATAAACACCCAGTTGTATGCAGCCCTTGAGGTACATGGAGAAACCCAACATATATCCAAAAACAAGAACTCTAGCACTGAAAGTACTCAGTATTTTCAAATACTATTTTATTGCCCCAACAAAAAGGAAAATGCTCAGACCATGATTCTGCTCAAACTATGAACTCATTACTGATAATGACAAGCCATGGCTTCATCTGTGGTTGTACAATCTGCAGTCTGAATACTTTGAGTGCTGGAGTTCTTGTTTTTAGCAGTGATTCAAACACCTCAGACTCTAACTGAGTTGCAGGCTTCCAACCATTTGATATATATATATAAACATAAATGTAATTCACTCTAGTCAGCTGCTCGTCATTGGAGTGAATGACTGTGAAATGTGATTGAGTGTTCCATTAACTGAAATTTTAAGATTTCGGATGAACAGAACATTAAATATGTTTGTGTAAGGTATTAGTGGGTTTAGGAAAATAAAGCCAAAACATTCTGATATCCTGAAGGTTTCGGGATTAAGTGGTGGGAGTGTTTGTGCAAGTGTACGTGGGTTAGAGTTAGAGTAAGGGTTATGTAAGGGTATAGATTAAGTGCAATGCATATGTGTTGATCCCTGTGTGTGTGTGTGTGTGTGTGTGTGTGTGTGTGTGTGTGTGTGTGTGTGTGTGTGTGTGTGTGTGTGTGTGTGTCTGAGTTGTCTTGTGTAGTGGTAGTATTACATGAAGGTTTTTTTCAAAGGTAAGGTGCAGGGTTAGGGTTTTGGTTATTAAGCATTATTAAGGTGGCAGACACACAAACACATGGTTATATTTTATATATTTATTACATGTGTTTTGTGGTATTTCTGTGTGTGTGTGTGTGTATGTGTGTGTGTGTGTGTGTGTGTGTGTGTGTGTGTGTGTGTGTGTGTGTGTGTGTGTGAGAGAGAGAGAGAGAGAGAGAGTGCAAGACAACAGTTAGGGGAAGGGACAAGTGGGAATTTTGTACTGGGCCCATATGGGGCGGGTCTGCATTGTGTGTAGCAGTACCACAGCATTGGATTTAGCCATGCGGCAGTGCTTCTGGAAGCCATTTTTTTTTTACTTTGAAGTGTTTCCCTTCAGTTCTCCCAGCTGATATGTTTGTTCTGAGACTCAAAGCAAAGAACTGTCTCATTATTCCATACCCTTGGAAGTATCTGATCAAAGCACCTTTTATCCACATCTCAAAGCTGGAAGAGAAATGTAGCTGTTTTTGGGTAGCATTTTTGCCACACTAAAGAAATCCAGGCTCTGTTTCATTTCACTCTCCCACATTGTTGTTATCTTTTGCAGTTTTAGCACTGAATGTAAGCAGACAAAGCTGTGAACATTGGTAAGAACTCCATAATTTGTTGGCATTTCTGCTAAACAGTTGAGGATATCCCACCACACCAACAGTTAGCAGTTGGCATCCTGAAGGCAGGGCGATGAACTGACCTTGCTTTCCTGGAATTCCCATGGAATTGCCAGCCAGAAGTACCGGTAAGTAATATTATTCTTTAGGGCATAGAGCTGATACTTCACTGACCAATCAAAAAGAACTGCAAAATACAATATACCTTTCTTGATGGCAAGTAAACTTTTAAACTAAGTGCTTGTCTGTGCAGATACATAAGTGTGCAAGTAGGTTTAAGTTATCATTTTTTGTTGGCTTTTAGGCACTCTAGTAGAGAAAGTCAATATGTGGGATAATTATGTCTTGCTTTCTGGAACTTGCCTGCATAGCTGTCTACTCTAAATAATTTCACTACTCCTCTATCCTAGACAGAAAATTGTGTTGATTTTGGTTGTGGTATATGAAAAAAGTATAACATAGAAAGAGCTGGTTTACTTGAAACAATATATTGCTGTCAAGTGGTTTGATGCAGTGTTTGATAATATAATTATGCACCCTCTTTTGAGTTCATTTTTCAGACTTTGAATATTTGTTCCTGCTGAGGCTTAATATACTGACTCCAACAGAATATGCTATTTCATGGCAAAGTTGCTAAGCAGATGAAAATGTTATTCTATATAGTTTGTGCAGGTATTATATAGTGATATAGGCCTATATCAGAGCTACACAACTTAAATAAATGCAGGCTAATTAGAGTATGTAGTTGCAAAACCTGTTATATCAATGCATAGACAAGTTCACTTACTTTTAACTGTAAATCAGAGCATCACTTACTTTTAACCATAAATCAGAACAACTCTATGTACCTGCTTGCTCTTTAATGTGGAAACTTTAACAACTTTTTTTATTAAGAAAAAATATTATATTGCAAGAACTGTTCACTAATAAGGACTCCTACTGATTCCATAACCCTGGACGTGCCCATACTTCTTGCTTCATTTTAAAACTGCTCTGTAGAAGTAACTATAGACACGGACTGGTCAATGCTAATTCCGTTGGCTTGCAATGTTCAAGCACAACACTGTCATATTAACTGTTAAATAAGTGACATACTGATGAAAAAGATGTAAATGTGTTAATGCAACACATCAACATGTCATCATGCAGTGATAACTAAGAATTTAATCCGTGAGCAGTATTGTGGTGACCAGCTACAGTCAGGGCTATTGGAGCATGATGAAAATAACTTTTTTTTAATCTGCTGTCTTGGATACACATGAATTATACCAAAGCTGATATGATTTTTTAAAGACTGCAAAAATGGTCAAAGCTGTAATTCAAGTAGTCAATTCCTTCAGCAAAAATAACCACGTCAAGATGTTTAAAGAACATTTATATCTTTCCAACTCAGGACTTGGAAACATGTTGCTCACAGTTTATTTATAATCCATACAAAAGGAAAAAGTAATGAGATGTGAATAATCTTACAAGAGTTCAAATGACTAAGAGTTGTTTCTGATAAGATATAAAAGAACTTTGCTTCTCTCACTATACACATTTTTGGTGCATGTAAAATGGGCATGAATATTTTGTTTTTACAGCAAGGTTGTTATGGGGGCAATTGGATAAGTTTAGTTACATTTTAAGTACTGCAGATATACACTTGTTTCACTGATAGTAGTTTTAAGGTGCACGTTCCTCTTATTTCCTACCTTACTCTTGACTCATTCTTTTAAAATATTATAGTAACTTAGAAGTTAGTAGATGGAAGGAGCTGCAATAACAAGATGGCTTTGGAGTAGCATATGCCAGCCTATCATGTAACAAAATTCGTATGGTACAACTCTGATTACCTGTCTTAAGTAGTGATGTACCATACCTGTGTCTAATATGCTCACAGAATGGCACATATTCTATAAATGCTCAATGGAAAAAGGAACAGCAATGGTGGTACTGAAACCAAGGTAATAATATACCAACAATCTTTTTTGGTAACTTCCACATGGACACAGATACCAGAAAACTGGGGAACTATGCCAGGGGCATTGGTGATGTAAATGTGCTTTAGCAGTTTAGATGTGTTTAGAGCTAAAATGTGTGTACATGGTCACTGTATCTGGATGCCTGCAGCTGCACTGTTACTAGTATCAAATGATATAATCTTAAGAGCTAGTAAGGTTTTATAAATGTGGTTTAGGTGATTTAAAGATACAGTGAATATAAATCTGAGTAAACATATTTTACAAGCTAAATTGGAATGGGGCACCAGTTTAGTTTAATCATTTCTGTTTATATAAATGCAGTTACTGCATGGTAGATCATAGCTAAATCATAACAGCTTTTGTTCCCCCCTCATTGCCTCTCCCAGGTTGTTTTGAAGGCTATAAAATTGCATTTCATTACCACATCATCTTGTAATTCTTTCCAGTTTATATTCACTATCCTCACTAGAATAATATAAACTGTTAGTATTATAACAGCTCATTATAGTCTGCAATTTTTGGCTTTTTAAGTTTGTTTCTGTTTTCTTAACCCATATAATTCAATCACAGTTCTATTACTACTGCCAAATATTTTGATTACCTCATTATTTCTCTTGCGGCTATTTGAGACAATGCCAGTCTATTCTCGTAGTTTTAAACAATACCTTACTTTTTTCATACTCTCCATAATTTCAGTAGCTTTTGCCTTTGCTGTCCATCTTTCAATTTGTTTTCACTTACCCTCCATCATTCCATTAGTTTTTCCTGTACCCCCCATCGTTCCATTAGTTTTGTTCCCATACCCTCCATCATTCCATTAGTTTTTGCCGTACTCTCTATCATTCCATTAGGTTTTCCCATAACCTCCATTATTCTTATAGCACTGCATCCTTGCCTTTTTTCCTCCATCCTGGAGCTGTCAAATTAAAGGAATAGACCTTCTATTCAGGGCTAATGGGAAAGGAGACTTCCAGTTTGACTGGCAGCTGCTGACAACTTAGGAAAGCACCAGTTGTAGCAGTCATCACAGTGAAGGCCCGGGTGTGAGAGGTGTTTGGCAAAGCCATGAATAATTTATTTATTTTATATTATTATTTGTTAATGGGGTGAATATGCTGGTTCAGGGACCCTTTTCAACTGTGAGCTGGACCTACTGGCACTGTACCAATACCACTAGTATAGTACTTTCCAATGTTGTAAGTCATATGTAATTAGCAACATACAACAAACTGTTATAACCATGACTTGTAAAGCAACATAGTTGTAGGCTCATATATAAATACTAGGCTAGCTGCTCTTGTGGGCCATTTTAAGTCTAGCCAGTTTCACATCTGGTGCTTGAATTAACTTATCACATTTTGTGTTAGAATGGCCTTACTCATTTCATGGTTAATAATTATATATTACCCTAGTGTGAATAACTTGGATCATACCATAGATAATTTGAGGGGCCCATGCATGAGATAAAGCATTTAGGAGCTATCTCTGTTTATTAGCAGTCTTGGGGTAAATTATCTGTTTCCCATCCAAGATGTGCTTGAATACGGACAGAGATTAACTTTGTTTTATGTGGCTAGGGAGTCTGCTCCATAGCCGCATCATCCTCTGGAAATAAACCTTTCCTACAAGCCATTCTGTCAGTGCTGTAGAAGAGGTTTAGATACTTAGATTGAGTGTTTCTGATGCCATTTAACTTGCAAATTAAACTGTACAATACATCCATCAGTACTGGGTTGGAGGATGCCTTGTATACCAGACACAGGTCATCTGTTAGCAGTCTTTAGTAATTTATTTTATTTGTATTGATTAGTTTGTAATCAAGAACATCACAAGAAAATGAACAATTGGGTATTAATATAAGAATTATACAAGTATGACATTAGATATAGCAGATAGTGATCATTGAAAAGACAGTTGTAAATGAGATGCAAGCTTATTGCGCAGTGGGACTGTTGACATTTACTGGAAAGTAATTACTATTAGTGTAAGTGGCAACAGGGAGAACAATATAGTGCTGAGTTAAAAGTGAGACTTGTAGGAGCTGATGTTTAGCAAGTAACTGCTTTTAGCAGTAGTAATAATGGCCCCATAGAGAGTCTGGAAAACAACCTGGTGACTAAGGAAGGGGAGGAAGGGTACTGTCCCGGCTGCTCTGAGCAAAAGCAGAGAAATGTTGACTGTGACAGCAGACATTAGGAAGTGGTGGAGCAAGCACCTTGAAGAACTACTATATTTGATGGGCATTCCTTAACTGAACCCGTTTTGGCAGATGGGGCTTCTGCAGTAAATAAACATTTTCAATATGGCAAGTTGGTTGTAGTGGATGAGACCAAGAAGAAAATGCTAATGGTGTTGGAAATTATTAGGGTGTTAGGGCTAACATGCTTTTTCATTGCAGTGTAAAATGCTGGGACTGTACTTTTGGATTGGCAAATTAGGATAATACTTTCTATTTTCAAAGATGGGGGCTGCAGGTTATGTTGCATTTGTAGAGGTATCACATGACTCAGTTTCCCTGGGGATGCATATGCTAGGGTGCTGGAAAGAAGTCTGGATTCAGTAGTCACATGTCTTTGATTCAAGAGAAGCAAGGTACCTTGCATCATGATTATGGAACAGTATATTAAATCTACTTCTTTCTAGACATATTGGGAAAAGTCATAGGAGTTTGCCAGAGCTTACTACATGAGCTTTGTCATGTTAAAAAAGATACATGACCAGGTACCATCAAATAGTTTTCAGCAAAATACAGGGTCCCAAGACCATTTCTGCCTGTTATTTGAGAAGTAAGTGCTATATGTAATTCACTCTGTATTTTTTTTCCATATAAAATGCATTCAAGATGAGCACAGGACTCCACCAGTGGAGTGTATTGTCTCTACTTTTGTTTGCTGATTTTCATGGACAAGAGATATCAGGATGTAGCCATTGTTTGGAGAGCATCTAGTTTGGGAAAGTGGCATCTGCATCTCTAGTATTTGCATATGATGTCCTCTTACTCTAAAGTGACTGATATCTATAAAGTGCGTACTGGGATTTGCTGCTAAGTGTGAAGCAGTTAGGATGCTACAAAATCAGAGGCCATGGTTATGGCCCAGAAAAGAGTGGCTTGCGTTCTATAGGTAAGGAAAGAATAGTTACCTCAGGTGGAAGAGGTTAAGTATCTTGGGTCTTGTTCACAAATGAAGGTGGGGGGGCAGGGAAATTCACAAGCAGATGGGAACAGCAGTAGTACGACAGGTATTGTACTGGACTATAATGGTGAAGCAAGTACATGTGAGGCAGAGCACCTCTCTGGCCTTGTTCAAGAGGAATCTTGACCAATGGCTGGGAGATCGCAGCGCAGATACCCAGGCAGGGATTACTGTCACTGCACTACAGAGGCACAGCAAAAGCAAAAATAGGTTTCATTCAACTAAAGCAAAGGCAGCCACAAAGAAGCCATTATGGCTGCTAGCTAGGCTTCTTGGCAGAGCCCCTATAGCATGAGCCTATGAACGAACCTATATAAGAACTGAGTCATTTGTCAAAGGCTCTTAGTTTCCCTCTCAGCCTATCTCTGCATCCTCACTTATGAGTCAGAGGTTCATAGGTTTTTAGTAAGCTTATGATGAAGAAAAAAATCCAGAAGTTCAGACACATCATTTAATATCAATGTGAGGCTAACAGTGTCTCCTGTTAAGTAGATCTTCCCTACAAATCCCAGGTAAACATTTGTGATCAACCTTTATGAGGACATTTTAAATTGCAAGACATCTGAATGATTAAAAAAAGATTTATTGTTTGAACATAAGACTGTATAAGTTAATGGGATATACAAACAAGTCAATAAGTTGGTTGATTAAAATATTAAACAGAAAAATATGAAATTAGAAAAAGATGTTTTAGAGTGTACCAATTATTTGGAATACTCATTTCCCAACATTAAGAGTAAAACTAAGGAGGGGTTGACCAATGTCAACACTTCTGCACAAGTTTATAACAATGGTAATGACAACAATATTGATGAAGGCATGCCTATTTCTGATAAGGTCAATCCCTGAGATTCAGTAAACTCCATGTAGGCTTCACGCAAAGCCTACAAGGAGGTTACACGTGTGAACGGTGATGCATGGTGAGCAGCAGCGCTAATTACATATTCATGTCATGCACTGCGTTTAAACATAAATAAACACATTTTCATGGCTGGCAACAGTGTTGCTGGCCAGGAAACCATGTAAAGCAACGTGGACTGCAAACCTGTTTACATCAGAGCACAGTTGGTTTGTGTGTTTGTGTGGAATGCCACAATGATCACCAGGGCTCAATATATAGTTCTTATGGCTCTCAACCTCTTAGTGCAAGAAAGCTGGACAAAGCCCAACATAATGGGTGGGGGGGACAATGACCCAGAAATATGGACAGATTTTACATATTTGCTCTTTTAAACTTACACATGTGCTAGAATAATACATTTTACATTGATACATTTTCTGAAGGATTTGAAGTCTGAAACTCAAATGTATGTAATTATTTATATCAGTCCTGAGATCATCCCCGTGATTTGGCAGAGAAACACAGATTTTATAAGGAACAGACTAATAGATATAAGGCAAAAGTCTGGACATACTGTGAAAATCTGGATAGTTGAGAGGTATGATAGTTTAGTATATGGTTCAAACACAGTACAGGACAATGTATACAGTACAGAGTATTGTGAAATCCCATTGCTAGCATTCTGTACTGAAGTTGTGTAAATGATCTGTAAGGGTACATGAACTACCATGTAAAATAAACACACAGGGGAAGTGTGTGTATTGAATAGGGAGACACAGATGAATTGTAGGAATGAACACAGGGAAAGAGGACATGTGAAACAACTTAATGTACAGCATGATAATGGAAAACAGTTGTAGCAGCAACACCAATCCCATATCAATATGGTACAGTATGGACTGCACAGTGAAAATGTGTATTATGTGACATAACAATGGGAAAGATGTCTGTGTCAGATAAGCATACTTACATGAACAATGCAGAACACATCTATCAGGGATGTTATATACAATTGGGGTTGGGTGCATATTGTGAAGCTGTGCAAACTGATTTGCCTGACTATGAGTGTAATCTCAGCAGTGGTCTCCAGCAAATGGGACACAGGTAAAGGCTCATGGACAACAGTAAAAGAAGCATGTATAATCACAGACAATATCAGAATAATACCACCAGTAATCCCATGTCTATGACATAACATATGCAATTTAGAGTGATCAGAGATGGTTCTACACAAGCCCACTTATACAACTATTATGACATGTGTGCACTCTATGAGGGTACTCATGCATGCTGTCCTGAAATTGTAACATATTCTAGAGGTATTAGGAGGGACACTGATATATCTGTGTATAACATTACGATCCATACAGACTCATTGACTGGTGTCCATGACAGATATATATATATATATATATATATATATATATATATATATATATATATATATATATATGTGTGTGTATATATATAGTACAGTCCACACTATCAGGAATGTTACCCATGCCATTAATGTTGTCAGACAGCTATGTATGTACTGTATGCATCACTGGAACAGGTATCACACATGCATCTGGTGTAACACCTTGATGGGATTTCTGTACCATCAGACAGTAATGTTAATGCCACAAAAAGAATATGTAGGCATGGCCAATAAGATGTGTGACAGCCACTGTGGCTAAAGTGATACACTTCAGTTACACATCACTGGAAGATGTGTAGGGAGGTACATGAAAAAGGGTGCATTGTACTCAGTTATTGGTGTGATGTAGGATGTGAACAAGGGAGTAGTCACTGTGGCCACATGCTGGTGGATGATTCAGATGGCATCTACCCCAGGACACAAGTCATATACTTATTGGTCTGATTATTGTGATGTCTACATTATACTTGGATTGTCTGTTCGTTTTCATGATGTAACAAATCCCACCATGTTTTTGTGTCACTGCAGGTGTTGTCATAGCTGTGGCAGCAATCTTTGGTGTGTGTTGATACTGTCTGTATTATACTAATAACACAGCTGGAGTCAAAGATTGTCCACAATTTGTAGTTTTTCAGACAGCTGTTTGGACACAGGATTATATGTCACTTGTGATGCCTGTGACTTAAATAATGGACAGGAAAAGGCCTAGCAGACAGCCCTGATGTACGGACCTGATCACTCGACCTGAGGTATAGTCACATTTCAACATATTTAGATGCCTCGTATCTGATACAGTGGTCTCCCCACTTGATGAAATAGGTGTTTATGGCCACATCTGACAGTGCTGAGTGAATACCTCAGTGCAGATTTGTGTCAAATGTCTTGGGCTTGCCAAGTTCAAAAGGATGATATTGCTGTCAAAATGCATTCCCTCGATGACCTCTTTGAGGACGTCTACTAGATATAACAGACATGATGTAGCATTAACAACTCACACAGGTCTGTTGCACACAGCCAGGATATTACTAGTGTCTATTTAGAAAAGGTCCACGATGACATGTTGATCTACCTCACAGATGTGGAGAGTCAGGCTGTGTCAATACATGCATGCATCGGGTGCTGCCCCCTCCCCTCAACTCACATGGATGCATTCTGATGTTCACCCTTCTACAGGAACATAGTCTGTGTGGAGGGTATGTTGAAGTGTGTATTCAACTGTGTCAGCAAGGTGTATGTGATGAGTCATGCAACAGGTGATCTGTGATGTTGTCACAGGACATTGATTCTGTGTGATAGGTCTGGATGAAGGTAAGACAGTACATAGTGCCTATCCTGATCTGGCCTAGGGTTTGGACACAATTCCCCATGCAGATATAATTGAAAAACTCTCCCAGTTGGGGATTAACCCTTACATCAGTAGATGGCTAACCAGTTGGTTCACTGACAGATCACATACTGTTAAAGTTGGTGAATCAACTAACCCTTATTTCACTAGATGGCTAACCAGGTGGTTCACTGACAGAACACATACTGTTAAAGTTGATAAATCAACCTATACCAGTAGAGCTGTAACCACTGGTGTACCCCAGGGATCTGTGCTTAGTCCTTTACTGTTTAGAATCTATTTCTTGACAGTTCAGGCTAACGTATACAACCTTTGGCTTACCACATTTGCTGATTCTTGCATATTGGGTGCAATCATTGAGTCCAGCTATGGTAACATGCTACAGGAGGGGCTAACACAGATAAATGAGTGGTAACAAAGCCACACAGTTTACAAATAAATACAAAAAATTGTCTTTATTTTGTCCTTTTGCAAAGTGGAATTCCCTGCTAATTACAGCATTGACAACAGTCCCATTATGCTAAAACCCAGTGATGCAAGCACTTGGAACACACATAGATAGCAATCTGAACTTTGACCACAAACTGTCCACACTGATACTGAAAGCCTATGTTGTGCACATCATAAGTCATGCCTCATAGTCAGGTCTGATGATTATATTACAGCACAGTAAGATAAAAACAAAGAACACAAACTAAAGCAAAAGATGTTACAGCAAGGAAATCATCCCATCGAGGATCCCGAGAATGATACTTAAATCCGTATTAGACAAATCTTAAAAAGTGTAATACAAAGTCAAAAATCCAAGATGCAATGTTAAAAATAAGCGCTTTTGTGCCTTTAGTAAGAAACATCATCAGATAATGGTATAAAAAAAGAATCCGCATTAAATACAGCATAAGGTTCAAACCAAACAATTAGGTAATAGAATAACTACCAAGTCTCCAAGTATCACAGCTGTTCTTAAAGGGATAAAACATAAACGTGAAATGCCTTGTTTGCTATAGCACAGACTAGATTCAGGCCGGCTGGATCTAGCTTTGTTTGTATAACTTGTGCACTGATCCAGGTCATCTTTTTTGAAGAAGGTTTCTCTGTACCCTAGTGGCAGGACTGTGCAGTTAGAACTTGTCTGATTGAAGACTGCTGGAACAGGGCTCAGTTTTGAGCTTTTTAACTGGTTAATTGGGTAAAGTGTTGTTTTGATTGTATCTGCTCTATTATATATATATATATATATATATATACTTGTTTTCCGCCTTTCTGGGGCTGTATTACAAGTTTCTTACTTGGATAGAAGGAAGTTTCTCTGTTCACCTGTGAGAGAGGGGAGCTTTGAGCAGCCTATCTGTCCTTGGAGGAGTGGTTTCAGCCCAGAAGTTAGTAGTTTATTGGCCATTTTGGGCTCATTTCTATCTCTTTCACTTCCCTGCTATAAAAACTGCATTTGCACAGTTTTTGCGCTTGTATTCCGCTCAGCAAGTGCCTTCCAGGTGTTCTGCAGAGTCTACAGCAGCAGAGAGACAAAAGAGTAACTTTGGAGTGATTAAGTATAATTTTTTCTGCTTTTCTTGCTGTCTTAACTAATTCCTCCTAAAACGCCAGTTTTTTAGCGAATCTGTGATTTAAAAAGTGTGTTATTGCTACATATTGTACTTATTTGCTGCCTGCACTTGAATGAAGTCATTTTTGTGCTTAAATAATCTGTTTAACTGTTGTAGGCTACCCACTAAAGTGTGATAGCCTTTTCTGTGCATTTAAAGTGTTGTTTTGATTGTATCTACTCTATTTTTTGAAAAAAAAAAAACAAAAAAAAATATACTTGTTACCCGCCTTTCTGGACTAGTATAGTCCAGTTTTCAGGTTATTGCTGAATCCAGGGCTGAGTTACATGTTTCTGTGTCCTTACTTGGATAGAAGGAAGTTTCTCTGTTCACCTGTGAGAGAGGGGAGTTTTGATCAGCCTATCTGTCCCTGGAGGAGTGGTTTCAGCCCAGACGTTAGTAGTTTATTGGCCATTTTGGGCTAGTTTTGATTGTATCTGCTCTATTTTCTGAAAAAAACAAAACAAAAAAAATATATATATACTTTTTCACACCTTATTGAACTAGTTTAGTCCAGTTTTCAGGATATTGCTGAATCCAAGGCTGTGCTACAAGTTTCTGTGTTGCCCATACCTTACTTGGATAGAAGGAAGTTTCTCTGTTCACCTGTGAGAGAGGGGAGCTTTGAGCAGCTTATCTGTCCCTGGAGGAGTGGTTTCAGCTCAGAAGTTAGTAGTTTATTGGCCATTTTGGGCTAATTTCTATCTCTTTCGCTTCCTTGTTATAAAAAACGCATTTGTGCGGTTTTGTGCACTGGGCAGCACCGTTTAGCTAGAGTTAAACTATTCTCAGCTCCACAAAGTCTACTCTTCAATTTTTCCCTTGGAACTAGACAAACCTTCATCTTTAGCACTCAAACCATTCATTTTACAGTCAAGCACTTGCTTAAAACTCATAGCAAGCACTAATTAAGCCTAGCACTAGACCCCCCTATACTGTCCAGAAGGATAAGGCTCTCTATTCGTCCCCACCAGCCAATCAGAAAAACAGCTTACTCTCCCTATTCAGACATGTCCAAAGGGCAGTTTCCGGTGTACTCTCCAGGCCAACTGGTGAATCTGGGCATTTTGAGGCAATGTTACAACCACCTCATGTACACAGACAACCCTCTCCTCCTACCACCAAACACTAATATATGTGAGAGATGCAATTATACAGCCAAACTGGAGGCAAAGCTCTCTCAACCCAAGACTGGAACTGACAGTCAAGAGGAGAAGGGTAATACTTGAAACACACCACCAGTCTCACATAGACCTAATAAACCAACACCGGAAAATAACACACATGAATACATGAAAACATACTCAGAGGCTCTAAATAAAAATCTGCAAAAGCAACAGAGACCTCCAAAGCAAACATCCAAGCAACCTTCACACCCCATCACAAACCATGAAACACATACTTCACATAATCAGTGTGCCACACAATCACAGCTCTTAATGCAAAATAACATACCCAACGCACTAGTAATAGGCGACTCTATAGTCAGGCACACTGATGTCCCACTAACTAGGATGGATAAGGAAACGGTTACAGTTAGCTGCTTGTCAGGTGCCAGGATCCACCACATAACACAAGCACTCAGGTCACTCCAGAACAAGTACAAATACAACTCTGTCATTGTCCATGTTGGAGTCAATGACCTGAGATGTACCTCCCTGAACTACATGAAAAGAGACATGGAAGAGCTCTCTGATCATGTAGCCCAGGCAGGTATGACCCTGTCCCTGAGTAGCATCCTGCCCTCACCAAGAATGATGCTACAGTATAAAGACAAAATGATCAATTTCAACAACTGGCTAAGTTTCTGGTGTCATTCAAAGGAGATCCAGTATCTGTATGCCTGGGATGACATGCTCAACAAGCCACGTTGCTTTGCAAGAGATGGCTTGCACCTGTCACCCTTAGACTTTCAAATACTGGCCAAGCCTCTTGCCATCCCCATAGTGCCTTTTTTAGGCAAGGCTCAAAAGACAAACCCACCACCATAAATAGCACAAGTAACGAAAAACTGAGGGTAATGCTACTCAACGCCAGAAGTCTAAACCTCAAAATGCACGCACTTGAGGCACTCCTCAGTATGGAGAACATCAACATCTGTGCAGTAACATAAACCTGGTTTAAGGCTCCTGAGATCACCCCAGCACTACTAGGCTATAACTCATACCATACCTTTCGGCCACAGAACCAGGACCAAAACACAAAAGGCAGGGGTGTATCTATATTCATCAAGGATACCCACACCTCCAGGTTAGTGGTGCAGCACAATGCATCAGAGATCATCCATGTGCAACTAACAATGGGCAAAACTGCAATCCAAATTGTAGCTTGCTACAGATCACTCACCATGGCCCAGGACCCCCATTCCACATTTCTGGAGACACTGGGAAATATGAAGGTCCTGCCAAACACCCTAATACTGGGTGATTTCAATTACCCAAACATAAACTGAAAGAACTAGTTAAGTACTATCTCCCTTGCCCAATGCTTCCTAGAATTTATAAATTCAAACATCCTGGATCAACTGGTCAACACCCCCACCAGAGGGAACAACATATTGGACTTGGTCAACACCAACATGGGCGACCGGTGTTCTGCACTGGAGGTCAACCCCTCACTGATTAGATCAGGCCATAGACTAATCACTCTGGATATCCACATTCCACCCCCACCCCCAATCAAGGAAACCACCATGAAAAATTTTTCAAAAGCAAACTTCATGTTACTTAAGACCGAGGTAGAAAGGTTCACAGCCCCCATGCTAAAGGACAATGCTGTCCAAGCTGCTGAAACCTTTACAAAGGCACTCTATGAGCATCTGCAGGAATGCATGGATTGTGCTATCCCAAGTAAAACCAAGACTCACTCCTTCAAGAAAAGGAAACCAGTCTGGTGGACCCCTGCCATAAACAAGCTATACAACAGAAGGAGGAAACTAGTACAGAAAAGAGTAAAATCACAAGAAGGGAAGACATCCCTGATCAGTATCAGCAAGAAACTATGATCCCTCATTAAATCATCCAAGGCTGGTTTCGAAAGAAAAATTGCCAATGACTCCAAAGATAACCACAAAGTGTTCTTTAGCTATGTCAAGAACCTAAGTGGAAACTCTCAGATCTGCTCTGAGTTAGTGCAGAATGGCACAAAATACACTGAACTGACTGATATTGCCAGCATTCTGGCAGACAGGTTTAGTGCAAACTTCACTCCACTCTCACCCCCTAAAGGGCCCATAACCATACCAGAAGAATGTATTGCCCCATCAATCACCGACACACAGGTTCAAACAGCCCTATCCAAAGCCAAAAACACAGCTTCAACGGAACTGGACGGTGTCCCAGGCTGTGTCTTACAAGAGCTCCAAAATGAACTAACCCCTCATCTAGGCACACTGTTCAAACTCAGCCTCTCTACAGGCTACGTACCCACAGAGTGGTGCACAGCAACAGTTATCCAGCTCCACAAAGGTGGAGCCACAACGGACCCTGGGAACTATCACCCTATAAGCCTGACTAGCCTGGTCTCCTAAACCTGGTGGACTTCTTTGAGATGGTTACCAAGGAATTAGATGAGGGAAAGGAAGTCCACACAGCCTACCTAGACCTCACAAAGGCTTTCAATACCATTCCCCATTTTAGTATTATAGACAACCTCACCAGCTTGAACATAAACCCCTACGTCATAAGATGGGTTGCCAACTGGCTCATGGATAGAACCCACATGGTGAGAGTTGCAGGCTCTATGTCTGACTCTAAACTGGTTACAAGTGGCATCCCCCAGGGCTCAGTCCTAGGACCCCTCCTGTTCGGTATATACTTCTGAGAGGTACAGGCATGCATAGGAGGACTATGGCTGACCAAGTTCGCAGACGTCTGCAAACTAGGGGGCCATAATTGATTCTCTGGCTGATACAGACACCCTCCAGATGGATCTCACTGAGACAAATACCTGGTGTCAAAATCATGGCCTCAAGCTAAATGCCAAAAAGTGCATAGTCATCCCCTTTGGAAAAAACAAAGTACCCACGAACTACCACATAGGTGGTAGTCCCCTAAATACAGAAAATGTAATAATGGATCTGGAGACCTAAGTAGATAGTAATCTCCCCTTTGATAATCATATTGCCAAGGTGGTTAGAAAATCCTTCTATGTGGCCCACCTAATCACAAAAGGGTTCGCATCTAGAACAAAAAAGGTTATTGTGCCTCTCCACTCATCACTCATTAGACCCATCATAGAATACAATGCCCCATTTGGGATGTACCTTACAAGAAACCTGCAACAGCTGGAAAGACCACAAAAGTACCTCACCAAGAAGATTATTGGCCTCAAACAGATGCCCTATGCAGCCTGACTCAAGAAACTCCAGCTGTACTCGGTTGCATACCACTTACTCAGAGGTGATCACCGCCTGATATACAAGGCCATGTCCAACCCAGAATTGATGGACATGCTCAACCTAAAAAAAACCAAATCCCAGAGAGCCACACGCTCTAGAGATATAAACCTCACCACATCGATAAATAGGACATGCTGGAGGGATAGATTCCTATCCCAGAGACTCCCCATGCTTTGGAACAGGATTCCAATATACATCAAGCAGAGCCCCTCACTAACACTCTTCAAGAGAAACCTTGACAGGTGGATGGGAAACAGAACATTTACCCCAGGGATCACTGCAATGGCTCTGCTGGACAGTGGTGCAGGGAACTAATCTAAGGGGGTGGCGAAAGCCAATACATTCTGGCTATGCTTATAAATGCCCTTGGGCAGATAGCCTAGTACTTACTTAAGAACCTATAATTACAAAGCAGTCAGACTAAAGTCACAGCAGCACTTATAAATGTTTTAAATGTTATAAAAGTATAAACATGCAAAATTAGTTAAAGATCTAAAGTTTATACCTAAAATTATAAATATATATATATATATATATATATATATATATATATATATATATCAATAGTTTTAACTGTAAAAAACAAAACATATCCAGAATACTAAACAGTGTTATATTAGATATGGCACCTTGCAAAAAAAAATTAAATAAAAATTCAACATTAATAATGGTTCAGTATAATACAAAATATGAACCAGACACGAAACATCTATATGTAAAAATTACTAATTCAAAATCTTTAAAAGAAACTTTCTTCATAAACAAGACAGGAGAAAATAATTTTATCTCTTCAGTACTTTGAGCCGTAGTAGTAAACAGGAAATGGAAATCTGGTCATTCTAGCCAGGCCAGTTATTGACCTCAGAAAGAAGTTGTCAATATGACTCCTGTTTCGCAAGTAGGAGGGACCATGGGTCACCTCTATCATAGGTTGACATTTGTTCCAATATACAATATTTAAAACAATGACCCGAATTTAAACGTATATGCTTGAACAAAGCATTTGCTTCCTTCTCAGTACTTATCTCATAAAAGTTTTCGTAAATACGGTCCTTAAGTCTGTGCTCAGTCTTTGCTATATAAAAACTTGAGCAAAAGGCACAGCAGGTACAATAAACCACCCCTTTGGAAACACAATTAAAGCATTTCCTAAAAGTAACCATAACATTGTTAACATCAAGTTGTTACAAACTAAGTATATTTATAATACACACAGACACCACACTTTTTCATGACTACATTGTCCACATGAATATTTTTTTTTGTTTTAAATGTTACTTTTAAATTCTTCCCTCTCTTAAATACCATATTAAGTTTTATCCCAATGTGGTCTCTTAAACTGGTTTCATTTACCCAACAACCCCCAGTTCTTTTCCAATATGTTTTTAATCACATAACTATCAGTGGAAAAAAAGTAGTAAGGAAAGAATTTTTAAGATCCACATTTTTATTATTAATCCTGTTATTACTAAAACTTAGCATCTCTGTATTTTGAGTAGTATTAGTGATGGTCAGAGTTATGTGATCATCAATCATATTTGTAATACTGGTAAAAGGCACATCATTTGTTCTTGTTTATTTATAACCTCTAACATCAAATTGTCAATAAATTTGGTCAGGTACCCACATTTAAAGTACATGCTTTTAAGAAAGGTACATTCATCCAAACACATTTCATCAACTGAAATCATACAGGCAGCTCAGACAAACTGACCTTTAACAACTGCTTTCTTTTGATGTATGGGGTAAGAGCTGTCAAAATGAAGGAAACTATCGGAATAAGTTTCCTTTCTATAAATTCTAGAAGTGAATCTTCTATTTATTTTATCCTTCACCAACCAAATGTCCAAATAAGCAATATGGGCTTTGTTGCATTCATGAGTGAATGTCAAGACGTCTGTAGTTTGATTCATGTAGGAAAGCAGACATGGTATGTCAGTAGGTTCGCCATCCCATAAGATAAATATATCACCCAAATATCGTGTGTAAAAAGTGCATGATACAAAAAATTCAGAATTAAGCAAAAATGTATTTCCCATTGTTTCATTAATATATTGGTGAAAAGAACCCCCCCCCCCCACATTCAGCACCTATCGCTACACCAGTAAGTTGAAGAAAAAGGTCTTACTCAAACTTAACAAAATTATTCTGAAGAACAATGTCCAAAAGATTTTTGTATGTATTAACTAAATCCTGTGAACTATGCAATACCTTTTTTCCTGCTGGAATTCAGTAAACCATTCCAAACCTAACTGGTGTGGGATAACAGAATACAAATCTCAGACATCAATGGTAACAAAAATATAAGAATCTTTTAAGGTAGTTGGTTTATTTTATATATGAATTTCCAGGAATCCTTACATCCATGACTTTCTTGGGTCACCAAACTTTGTAATTTAGTATACCAGAATTTGGCCAAATGGTGGGTAATCGACCATCTCCCATCCACAACTGGACTTATTGGTGGTTGTTCTTTACTTTTGTGTAATTTGGGAAAACCAAACATGGTGGGATTTATGGGGTGCATAACGCTTAAATAGTTAAATTCATCAGTAGTTATAAGCATTTTAAAAAAAGATCATTAAGATTATTCCTATTATATTGCATTCATTCACAGAAATCTTTTGGTAAGTGGTTGATGCAAAAAGTTGGTTCATTTTCTTATTATAATCCCCATTGTTCATTAAAACAAGCCCACCTCCTTATCGGGTTGCATAATTCTAATATTGCCATTATTTGTAAGCTCATTAAATTTGGCAATTTCCTGGTTGGTATGATTTGAAACATTTTTGTCTCTTACCTTTTCATAATTATTTTCAAGATTTTGGATGTCCAAGTCATACAATTTTTTTTCAAAACAGAGAATGGTAGGGTGTATTGGAGGATTATAGGTGGTAGAAATCCTCAGGAGGTTAATAGCTGTATCCATGTTGGGAAACATAATCTTCAGATTCAGTTTACGTGTATATACTTTTAGATCCATAAGGGTATTAACTACATCCATATGCCTATTAGGCATGAAAGAAAGACCATGTTAAGTAGATCACAACATTGAACATCAAGACAAAATGAGGAAAAGTTAAAAACTGAAAAATCCTGAGTAGTATTTTTTATAACTATACATGGTGGAAGTACAAAATCATTAGTTAATGAAGGATGATTCAAATGCGGTTCCAATTCATGTTGTTCTGTCCCCCATTTTGTTTCTTGGCACCTCCCCTCTGATTTGGCAGGTAATTGGATGTCACAATTACACCAGGCCATCAACATCCAATTATCCACTGACATCCAATTACCCACTGAATCAGAGGGAGGCTCCAGGAGACAAAATGGGGGATGGATAGCTTGATGGGGTAGATAGGAAAGTGGTGAAATAGGGAGCAAGCTGGGGAAGAACAAAGGGAAAGCAATACAGAAATGTTCAGGAGGGAGGGAGGTAAGAACCATAGCTATGCATTTCTTCAACAGTGAAAACTAATAATATATGCAGAATATTAGCTGAATTTGGACTGTCACCATCAGAGAGAGAGGCAACAACAACATACTCATGTTGTATAGCCAATTTGACCGAATAAAGTGTGTCAAGAAGACACTTTTGTGAAATGGAGACCTATGTATGGGACAATTTTTGTTTTGTGGGACAGGTGCCCAGTTTTTTTATAATTCATTAAGAGAGGAATGCTGTATAAAGGAAGTAGGTATTTCTGGGTCAGGTAAGTTGGGTAGGTGAGGAAGCAAATGCAAACAAACAAGACAAACAAGACAAGACACAGGAACAGTGAGGGACACAAAAGGCTGGGGGACGGCATGACTGGGATGAGGGAGGGGACAACACAGGCTCATGCTCATCAAACATGGAGACAGTGAGAATTGAGTTTTCACCCACTAGACTGTCATCACTGTCCCCTTACAAAACTGGTAGCTGTAGTGCTTGACATCATCTCCTCCTATATATTGTGAAGGAGAGCAACATCTCCATCTGGTATAGGCATATACCAAAGGTGTGGTGTACAACCCTATTCACCAACCCTGGCATCTCCCATCAGGTTATGAAATCCTCACCTCCACCACTGCTCCCAGAGGGTAACACAGCACCAGCTGCCAGGGCAGTACTACCTGTGAACACAGGTAGTGAATGGGGCAGCAGAAGCAATGTTGCCAGCTTGGCACGTGCTGGGCAACTGTGCTGGAGACGGTGAAGTGGGGAGAGGCTGATCCACTGGGGCTGGCCCACCTCACTATGCTGTGTATCATTTAGTGATTTGGTACACATGGATGACATGGAGACAGTTTGATGATACATAATCGAAAATACAAAAGAGAGATAAGGGTTGGTGTGAGAGAAAAAAAAAGAGATAAAGTTAGTACCATCATATGTGACATACAATGCATTAACACAATTATACAACTATTTTATCTGTATACATCCTAACAAATACACACTGTACATATAGATTGCTGAAGATAATTCTTAAAAAGTGCATATATTGCACATATACATTTTCCAGTTATACAGATTACAGCTAACAGCAGGGTATTTATGCCACTTGTATAGTTTCATTTAATGTAAATATTATTAAAGAAATGCAGTATTGTATAGCTGTGACTTGTAGTATTTGAACCCACTACTTCTGACTACTGTCTTATATTTGACTCTTAAAGCTGGTTTGCTACAGACCAATGCATGCATACTTGCTTTTACAGATAGAATATGCATGTTCAATTTGCTACAACTGTAAAAAAATAATCTATCTTTAACTTTTAAAGCTACAGTAATACTTCTCTTATGCTGCATATATACCACTCACTTTCCTCAGTCTCCCCAAATATGCAACAAAGTCTAGAAGATTTAACATTTTTTGCTTGCAAGTGTTTGCACAGGTATTTTATACACCAAGCAGATTCCAAAGAATTTTCCCCCAGGCAGATGGCAAATGTTGGAGGTGTGATGAGGAAGAAAGAGGTAACCAGAAATATATGTCTTGGGAGAGCAATGAGTCGGCAGACTTTAAAAAATCCCTACAAACTACTCTGTCAGAAATATTGGGGGAGCAAATGGATGTAACTAAGGACATTTTTTTTGTGCTGGGATACAGGATATGAACAGTGTAAGGCCTTGTTAAGTTTAATTATGGTGGCTGCCAAAAAAAAGCAATTATTTGAAAATAGAAATCAAAGTCGAACCAACTGTATGTGAAGTATTGAATACTGTAATAAAGATAAAAGAAGTGAAAACATGATCTTTAGAAGAGAAGAAGCAAATTACAGAGGAAAAATGTAAACGGTGGGAGCAATACATGCAGAATTGTTTTGGTGGAGGAGTGAGGTTTAAGGGAAGGTAGGAAATGACCAATTTATGTAAGGTGAATTGATGATAAATATAGAAATTAATATAACACTAAGGGACTCTGGCTAACAAAGTTCGCAGATTACTGCAAACTGGGAGCAATTATTGAATCCTCAAATGATGTGTATATTCTACAATAGGGCGTTACGGAAACAGATGCTTGGTGCCAGAGCCATGGGCTCAAGCTTAATGCCAACAAATGTATAGTTATCCCCTTTGGAAAAAAACATGTACCCATGAATTACCACATAGGTGGCTGTACACTAAACACCGAAAGTGTGATAAGAGACTTAGGGACACAGGTGGACAGTGGTCTCACCTTCAATAACCACATCACCACAACAGTCAGGAAATCCTTCTATGTGGCACACCTCATCACTAAGGGCTTTTCATCCAGAAAAAAGGAGGTCATTGTCCTACTGTACTCATCCCTCATTAGACCCATTATAGAGTACAAAGCCCTGTTTGATATGTACCTCACAAGACATCTGCAACAGCTGGAAAGGCTGCAGAAATACATCACTAAAAGAATCACAGGTCTAAAGCAGATGCCCTATACTGACCGCCTAAAAAAACTCCAGCTATACTCTGTGGCATATTGTCTACTCAGAGGAGATCTCTGCTTAACATACAAGGCCGTGTCAAACCCTGAGCTGTTGGACATGCTCCACTTAAAGAAATCCCAATCCCTCAGAGCCACAAGCTCCAGGGATCTAAACCTTGTCATCACAATGAACAAAACATGCTGGAGGCATAGCCTAGTACCAACCTATGAACCTATATATGATGTTTGCAACTGGAAATATATTATTATTGTTTGTTTTCTTTTATATAAATGAATGTTTTCTGTTCATTAAGTGATAATTCAATAAAGGTGTTAAAAAACTCAGATAATTTAGTTACATTCAGTGACTGGTCACTGTGAGGCTGCCAGCCCAGCTATCTGGAAGTTTGTAAATAATCATATGTCATTTGTGAATATTAATATGATCCATAGGCTTGACTTAAATGTAAGAGAACTATATATTATGTGTATATTAATCTACTGGTGCAGAAGTATGTGTTGAACTGTATGTTATGTACTGAGCTTCAAGAATGTAACCACAGTGTACCTAGAGGTACTCTCTACCACTTTAAATGAAGTCTCATTAACTGCACAGATGTCTGTATTCACAAGTGTGAGGATGGCAAGGAGGGAGTGTATTTTTTTTTTTTTTTTTTTTTTTTTTAGGATCCTGGCACTGAGTAATAACACCTTGAGGTTCACTTGAGTTGATTTT
Organism: Protopterus annectens; assembly: GCF_019279795.1. Classification (NCBI taxonomy): domain Eukaryota; kingdom Metazoa; phylum Chordata; order Ceratodontiformes; family Protopteridae; genus Protopterus; species Protopterus annectens. Next base: position 1,938,515,140 of record NC_056725.1, on the reverse strand, counting down.
GCTATGTCTGCAGATTTGTCAGTTTAGCATTGTCTAAAAAAGGCACTATGGAAGTGAATAAAGTTTTAGCCACCAATGGTCTATTTGCCTGCAAAACATGGGACATTGTTAGAGCCTTGTTTGGACATAAAGGCCAAGGCTGGACAAAAAGTGAAAGTACTGTGATGTATAGTTAATGTATGTATTGTGCCAGAGACTCCACCTAAACTAGAAAAAGTACTGCCAAGTATACTGTAGTATTCTAATTATTAGTTATACTGCCAAGTATACTGTTGTATACTAATTATTAGTTATACTGCCAAGCATACCATAGTATACTAATTATTAGTTATACTGCCACATTCAATGAGCCTGGCAATATAGCAAACCTGTTAGCAGACAATGTCATTTCCAACCATATCGCCCTCGCATTCCCAATCATCCCTCAAAAAATACCGTCTGACATAGCCCCTTCAAATATAAGTGGGGAGCATGTACTGGCTGAATTCGCCATAGCCAGGAACACAGCCTCAGTGGGCTTGATAATGTCCAGGATGCCTTGTGAACAGTCTAAAATACAACTTATCAGGACCCCTGGAGTCACTATTTAACTATAGTCTTAAAAGAGGCTATTTGCTACAACAATGGAGGACTGTAGCAGTCATTCCTCTCCATAAGGGAGGACCTTCAATGGGTCATGGAAACCTACAGACCTATTAGTCTGAGAGTCTTATTTGCAAAGCCATGAAAAGAATTATCATGGAAATTATCAACAGGGACGTAAGAGACCTCCAGACACTGAATCCTTTATTTTGGCTTTGTCAAAGGAAGGTCATGCTTAATGTACCTAGTGAACCTTTTTGAAAATATCACTTAGGCGATAGATGAGGGGAAAGTGGTGTGCACTGTTTACCTATAGCATTTGATATAATACCCAACTCAGGCAGTGTCAACAAACTTACTGGACTATAATATGCTGCATAGCTAGCTGGTTCACTGATAGGACCCAGGAGGTTAGAATCAGTGGGACCACCTCCACAAAGAGGCCAGTTACCAGTAGTGCCCCACAGGGCTCTGTGATAGGCCTGCTTCACTTGGACATCTACATCTACAAAAACCTCTGGCTGACCAAGTTCACAGATTATACTTGGAGCAGTCATTAAATTCCCCCCAAGATGAGAACTCCCTTCAGAAGGTTTAACACAGACAAACTCGTGGTGTCAAAGCCATGGCTTAAAACTCAATGCCAAGAAATACATTATAGAGCCTCATGGGAAGTTGGCCACCCTAGGTAACTATGTCATCAATAAAACACCACTAAATGTTGATTCACTAGTCAGGGATCTGGGAACTTGTCTAGATAATAACCAAGCCTTTGACCAACATGTGTCCAAGGTAGTAAGAAAATCTTTCTATTTTGTTCAGCTTATAAGTTAGGGCATGGCATCTAGGTCCAGAGAAGGGTCATCATACCACTGTACTCAGCCCTCATCAGACCCATCATAGAGTATAATGCCCACATCAGTATGTAACTGACCAGACACATGCAGCAACTGGAACATTCACAAACATTGCTTACAAAAAGAATACAGAGAATAAATACAATGTCCTATGCTGATCACCTCAAAGTCCTGTCTCTTTACTCAGTATCATGCAGACTTCTGAGAGGTGATTTTTGCCTGGCACACAGGGCATCTCTGGACACTGTTTTGATGATCCTTTTGCACATCCATAAAACATACAACATCAGAACTACCAAATGAAAAGACCTAAATTTTATTTGCAACACAAATAGGACATGCTGGAGATACAGATACATTTCTCAGAGGATTGCCACTCTCTGGAACAGGCTCCCTATCCGCGTGAAACAGAGTTCTTCCATAACCCTATTTAAATGCAATTTGGATAAAAGGCTGAGTAATCAGAATTTCACCCCTGGTTTGACACCAATGTCTCCAATGAATAGAGACAGTCAGTAAATCAACCTCTATATACATCAAATTTTGGGTGTTCGGGTTGTATGGCTAGGCTTATAAGGACCCTAGTGGTTGCTGATCTGGTATACACCTGTAAACCTACAGGTTGTCATTAGTCATGCAGTTAAGGAGATCATTAACGAGCTTTGAGCAAATTCCCAATTGCTCCTAAAGCACTGTTTCATTAAGTGACTTGCTCAAGGTCACACATTAGACAAATGAAGGTTAAAGGACTCAAACCTTGTACCACAGGAAGTAGTTTGTTAACAGCACTTAGTCTTAATCCTCTGTGCCAACTACTAGGCAATACTTTTTGTTACCACATTTCATTAACAGTTTCAAAAACTACTTTCCTCCAAGCCCATTTCAAACTTCTGTATCTGCTTGTTGGTATAATTTGAAGTAGAAGACCCCTTCTCCATACCAGAGTCTCTCTCTGTCTTTGTCCACTTAGCCTACCAGCCACACATAGTGAGTGGAGACATAATATCTCTCTGTCTCTCTCTGACTTGGTCTCTTATTGACTTTGTTTTGAAAAGGCTGGAGGAGTGGCTTGTTTCTCTATTGGCCCTCTACAAGGGTTAACTCTGCCTCCACTGAGCGCATCCAGCAAGATCTTTAAATGGTGATTTTTTGCATAACTCCTCCAACTCAGATGCCAGGGTCTGAGCAATAGTTTTATTCACCAATCCATCCCTAGCCAATCCACTGGATGGACAATGGTATCTCTGACATGCAGACATAGGAGATAAACATGTTTGCCCTTTTAAGAAATTTCAGTCTCTTTTCCTCAGTAGTAGGCCTTAGCAGAATTTCTCTCAGGTCTGTCAGGTTTTCTCTTTGACTGAAACAATCAGACTCCACTGCTTCCTGTTCCATTATAGTTGGGACTCTATTGTATTTGCCCCCACTGCTTCTCTAGCTTCCTCCCTTGAAAAAAATGCTTATTTCTGTTCATCTGTAATCTCTTCCATTAGAAAGCAATTTCACTATGTATTACCTTTCATTAAGACATCTTACCTGCTTTTCAGACTGCTGGTCTCTAAGTTTGCTCCTTATATATGTATAGTACCTCTCAAGTCCACTCATCCATTTTTAGGTTGCTACACTCTGAGTCCACTTGTTTTCTTCTTGTAGTATCTTTGTTTGAGTCCACTCATTTTAAGCCTCACTCACTGTTTCTTTTGCAGAAAAGATTGCTAATTGCAAACTTTCAAAACACCTCCTGTCATCACTCATCCGTCCTGTTGTTTATATCAGTTGCCCTTTTGTACTTTGCTCTACTAAAGAAGGGTTTAGCAAGAGCTTTGAATTTTTTTTCTTTGAATCTTGATTTCTTACCTTTTTCTACTGTAAGGCAAACACATACCTTCCTAATCCAGGACCCCTCATTCCCTGGTAAACATTTTGCTGTTTGTAAGGCAAACATACAGTTTTCTTACACAAGATTAATTTTTCCCTGGTAAAATTGTGAGCTTATCTTTCTTGCCTCTACAGTAGGAATCCTTTCCCAGCAATCTGTTATTCTGCTTTCAATAATACACATAGTACTTTCAGAAGTTGCCCTTCATCAGCCTTAGACACACACTGCAGGCTGTTAAAAACCTCCCTCTCTTCAAAAAATCCTTTTTCTCAGTTACATCAGGGAACCCCTGTATCACGGTGAATTTGTACTTGTTGTTTTACCCATCCTTTTTACAAATGCTATTTTTATCAGATAATTTAACTTCATCACTGGATTTTTCTGTAAGGATGCTCCACATATGCTTCGTGACACTGACAGCATATACCTTAGGCATTAACTGAGAATGAGGTGCTTTAGTTTTACTACTCTCAATTAACCATATACTAGTTATTGCCAGCATATATAGGTTACTATTTTCTCACAGTTCTTATGCATGTTTTTTCCATATCTTCTGAAAGAAAACAACATTTCCTTTTAGGCTTATCATTTAGAATGACACAACACTTTCTGTCAGATATTGCAAACACTACTCACAGTGTTATAATTTACCATTCTGCTAAGCACATCTCCACAATTTTCAACAATGCTCTCCCTTGTACTCAATTCATAACTGTATGTTTTCATAACAGCATTCACATTTGTACTGTAAAATACTTTGCAGAATTTTTTATTTTACTGAATTCCTCTTATTCTTTTCTTAAAACTTCCGAAGACTCAGTGGTACCTTTCCTTTTTGCCCTGTCAGTTGGGAACTTCATCATCCACCTTTGTTATTTCTTTAGCATATTTCTCTTCAATACTCCTTCAAGCACTGCTTATAAGAATAACTTCTAATTCTGAGTAAATGTCTTAATTCCTTTCATATTTGTCAACATTTTCTGTCATGTTCTGCCATTTTTACCTATGCACCCTCATCTTTCAGTGTAATATACCATACATATGCTCTCTAATCAAGAGCATTCTGTAGTTCAGATGAATGCATGACTTGTTTACTTTCCTTCTGTCTCTCTGAGATCTTTGTATTATCTTTGGCTATATTTAGCTCTCGTTTAAGAATTTTTCACATTCTCTCAAGAAATCCAGTTTGACTTTTGTGTCCCATGATAAGTTTGTGGCCTTTCCAATTCTTTTATTTTATCTTCATGTTTAGTGAACTGTGCTTCAGCTTTTTGAGATGATCATTTAAATAATATTTGGTCCCACCTTGCTATTGTGCTTTGTGATACACTTTACTTTGTTCAGCAGTCTTGACTTTCAGGGTTTGATGTATTTTTAGTTTCAGACAGACAACTTTACAGGTCCTATACTTTTTGCAGCAACTCAGTTTTTGCACTTTAATTTTTTTTAGTTTGACATTTGAGTAGTCTGGGGTATAATTCAAATATTTCATGACATTCATTTGCCAGTTTACACAAATGTTAATTCCTTTTAGCAAATTGCTGCTCTTCAAATTTACTTTCTATTTTATGTTCTGTTTTAGTCAGACTTTCCTTTAGTTTAGCAGATTGCTAGCATGCTGACAATTTCCCTGGGCTCTCTTCCACCCTTTGAGTACATTAACAACTCATTATGTTCTGGTTCTAAGGGGCTTGAACCCTGTATATTTACTTTTAAAATCTTTTTTTCTATGAATTGTTCTAAATGTGTCCTGCAGTATTACGCATTTATTTTACCTCTGACACTTACATACAGTGGTTTGTATAGGGTGAACAGTATAGTTTCTTTATTTCACACATTTTCTATTTTAATACATTTCTTCCACAACTTTGAGTTCCATTTTACAGTAGAAATAAACTACATTCTTTTGCCACTGGTACTTCAATCTACTGTAGTGCATGGAGTATAGTGATTACCCTCCGATATTCAGAATCAGTTAAGCTCTAGGGTGAACAGAGACCCGACCTTAACAAATGCTAAGCACCCCCTGCTTAAGCTGTTAAGACTGGTCTCACCAAACTTAACAACCTAAGCAGGATGCATGTTTGTCTGTATTTTGAAGGATACGAAGTCTGAAACTTAAATGTATCATTATTTAGTGACTTCAGTTCTCAGTAATTTGTCTGAAAACCACAAACTTTATGAGGAACAGACCAAACATATGATGCAAAAATCTGGGCCTTCTAAGAAAAATTGTATAGGAATGGAAAATTTTGAAAGGCATGGAAGGTGAGTGCAAATGTAAAGGATTGAGTTAGTCGGTCATCCTTGGTAACTGCTTTACAACTCTGAAAGCCAGCAAAACACTTAGCATTTTTTTTGTTATTCTTAACCAGTAGTACATGGAGCAGATAACGCTCTATGCACTACAAAGAATTATGATTGGGTCAGTGATCCTAACCTACTATTATATGGTCTCAACATGGATGCCAAGTTTCACTTTTGCTGTCGAAGTGAATTTCTTGGCGTCTATCCCTCGAACACATAATAAGTTAGTTGGGATCGCCAATCTGATCAAGATCCTCTATGACTTTCACTAGTAGATTAAGAGACACTACACTCTCATTTTTCGGTATGGGATTTATCAGTCTCCTTATGACTTTTTAGTTACAAACTCCTAATACACACTTACCTTTGTATTAAGATGCCAGTCTGAGATTTGATAAACCTTCACTATGCATTAAGTAAGACTGTTATACTACCTTATTTTTTTAAGAGCTGACATTTGGACTTTACACTGCTTCATGTGCTCCTTATATGACACACTTTGTCACCAAAGTGCTTCACTAAAAAGAGTGATATCTCCTTACAAAAGAGATCTTTTTGTTCAACTCATTCCTGACATACTCAGCATCAGAGACCTGCATTTGTGTAACCAGCTGCAATCTGGACACCGAAGTTTTGATAACACCCATAGTTTCTTGCACTTTGTACTTAACACTCTTTTTAATGCATACATTTGTTTAGATCTTTTACAGCTCTCTGTTTTAGTACACCAACTTGCTCAGACACATTATCATCATATTGTTTTAATAGATTTACTGGCTTAGACAGATTTGTATGACAGATTTGTATTAAAATTCTTTAAACCAACCACCTGTGCTCAGTCAGTATTCCCGGGATGCCCATTTTGATTTATTATCCAGTTGGTTTAACTATCCTATTAGTCAGGGTAACCAATTCCATGCCTTCTTTTCTTTGATAGGCTTTTTGTTGTTCATGACCAACCAGTTCTATTGTTTATGTCCCTTGAAAACCCTGTGTGACATCTTCAAGTTCTCTTCATTCATTTACTTCATTTCTGCTTACAGAAACTATCGGTTTTGCTACACCTTTCTCTTGTTTAGTGATAGCCCTTTCTTGTAGCCTTTTTAATTCCACATTCTTAGGCATCCGAAACGCAATACAGTTTTCAACATTGTTTTCAATTTCTTAAAGACATCAATGTTCGTTGGAGCTCCACCTGGTCCCTATAATTTTGCTGACTTTTTTGAAAGCAGTAATACTCCAAGATAGTTGTTTATTTGTAGCCTGACTTTGCTTCAGACTTTCTTGTGCTGCAGTCACACTGCATTTAAAACTGGTTTGTATTACATACTTTGAAGAAAGGGTATACTGCCCTGTTACACCAACTATCATTGTTAGATCAATGGGTACTTTTCCGTTAGGGGGGCAGTAGGCAAACAAATGTCATTACATACTCACCAATATAACATGGAAGTAAGCACCTGTGAAATACGGCTTCACAAACATGCAGCCACAAAGTCTAAAACAGAAGACTAGCTATTGTAATGTAGTCCAGTAAATGTAAATAAAGAACACACATGCCACCCACTTCATAATGACACACAAATGCTGCCATTATGCATTTAACGCCTATTGCAAATAAGTGCACAAGTAATTTTTGGTGCATGAAATACTTCACAAACCATGTGCCATGGTTTCCGCTGTTTACGTTTATTCTTCATTAAAACTATACAGTCAACATGAATCATTCCCCATGTTGAAAGTAGTTTGTATGATTCCTGTAAAATCAGTGCAGCATTGTTAGCATGAAGAAGGCGCTATTGTCACTGTGCAGACACCTTCTGGATGGGAAGAGGTCCTGGTGACCAGGATTTTTCAGGCTACATTTTGCACCAACATTTATGTTTGGTGACCACTGCTACCCTGTTACGGAAAAGTATTGGCGATGATTGCTGCCCCCTTAACGGAAAAGTACCGATTAAATGTTGTTGCCATTTAAAGTTAGCCGCTCAAATCGTGACACACAGAGCACCTACATAAGGTACAAGTGAGCAACAACATGAACACTTCTGAGACTACAGAAAGCAAAATCACTAGGCAATAATATTTAGCTAACATTATGTAATGTCATCATCTTACTATGAATATTCTAGCCAATACAGATTATAGCCTACAAGCAAATTTTGGAAGCCAGCAATGGTATACTTATGACATTTCTTCCAACAAATCTGGGCCTTTTAAATGTGTGGAAGGGTTAGGAAGTGGGAAACAAACAAAAGCAGAAGTGCACTAAGGTGCTGGCAGAGTGCAGGAAACTTTAACAGCAGGGCTGTTGGCAAATCTAAATTACTGGTGAGTCGTACATTGGATGACAGTTTGAAGGTTGTTCTCAATTGTCAGGTCACGTATGAAAGAAAGGCAGGAGTAGGGAAATGTCCCTTCACATGTGACAGCCATGCCATCCTTCTTATTTTGTACATGCAGATACAAGTTAAGATAACGTTCCATTCCAGTATGACAAGGCACCATTAATGTGTGTGTTCGCAGGTGTTAATTTGGAGGTTGCCATACATTTTTGGAATATAGAGCAGATTCTTAAAGCTTGCAGTATATGTAATACTTATTTTATTTTAAACCACACATTTTGTCAGTTGTTAAAAGGCATTGGCAGCCAAACTGTCACAGGAAATGATAGAATGTAAAATATGTCAGTAGTGCAGCATCGGGTCCTGGTTATCATAATACGTAAGCACCAAATTTTCTTATTAGCATGGTGTCCTCTTACTGCCATAATATTTCCTCTTGTTAAGGCACATTAAAATTGCAAAATATGATACCTGGAATCCATCTTCGAAGAAGAAGCAGTAGCTTGATCTGCTTCAGAACATCCCACGAGATACTTCTGTTTTATAAGCATTTAGCCCTGACGAGTCCCGTCACAGGACATCACTGTTTAAGCTTTGTGAAGCTATTAACTTTCCAGGTCACTTTACCAGCTTTCTTTATGTCATGAAAGTTCACAAATATAGTGCACCTGCACAGCCTGTCAGTTCACCTGTCTCATTCTGATTCATGAATGCAGAGCTTTGTTAGGCAAAATCCAGCAGTCTCATTAATGTGTAACTTTGTTAGTTACATTTCTGCAGAGCCTACCATAATTCAAGTGTTCCACAAATATATTTATGCTTGCTACTTTACTACTATGGTTTATATTTCAATCTTTATACAATAGGTACCGAGTTTAAATATGGTGTTACTACACAGACTGCATAATACATAATTTGCCAGTGCCTTTAGTTTCAAACTTTGCTCAATACCATTTCTATAGTGTGGTCAGTGGCTGGAATCAGTTTTGCCTGCATTTTTCACCATTAGTAAGATAGAATAGTGAATCTGCTCACAATTTACATATTCTAGTTGTATTCATTCTAGTTGTATTCCATGCCCTTTGCAACACCCTTAGTATTCATTCCTGTTTTTTTGGTTTACTTACTTTCACCCTTATTATTCAAATAGTTTGATTCACAGAAAGCATTCTTCTTAGTAGAATCATCACAAACATTTATTCTTTACAACTTGGACAGCTTAGTTCTGTTCCATATTTGTCATTTCATTATTCTTCTTGGTGCCTTTATTCATTTTGATGCAGTATTTGGCACAGCACAAAGATTAACTAAACATTACAGTACCTTCATATTTCCTCAGTCCTTGGTCTCTACCTACAGATCTTGCTGTACCTTTAACCAGCCAATAACTTTGTGACACCCCTGCACTGACACAGCAATCAAGGAGCCTCAGTCTTCACCACTGGCAACAGTGAGGGACGTACACAATGGGATGACAAATACACACACAGCAAAGTATGGTTTCCCTTAGGAACACACAGAAACCACAGTCAGTCTGGGGTTGGTTTCTCCCTCTTTCTCCTGATCCCCATAAGACTCCCCACTGGCACAGCTATAGGGTTGAGATCTCAGCTGAGTGGGCAAGTCAAAACCTCCAGCACCATCAATGTCCAACCGGTGCTTCATGTCCCTGCCAAAGTATCTAACACACACACACACTTTGAGATTTGACTTATATTGAGATTTGATTTATATTCAAACACACACACACACACACACACACACACACACACACACACACACACACACACACACACACACACACACACACACCTGGGAAAGGCTGGCACAGGTTTACTAGCTATGCCCACTTCTGCCCAGACTATAAGGTACTTATCATTGCCACCAACCACTCTTTATCAGCTACTCTAAGGCCCTTACAAAGGGTATTCAATCTTATTGTGTTATGTTACTATTACCCAAATGGTAGTTTTGACCAGGACTTGCAAGGCTATTTTAGGAGTGGCATGTACAGTGTCACCAAATACATATGCAATAGCTTAAATATGTCTCACAAATATCAGCCACAAAGATAGGTTTAAATATATTTAATAATAAATAATAAAAGAACTAGACAATACTCAGTAAATCCAACACAGTTACTTCAGAGTTCAAAATTGCAGGAAATATTTTAAAACAACATTGCAGGACAGTCTCAAATAAATACAGAAAATGTCTAAACTAATCTTTACTATATTCCTATCTATATGTAAAAGAAATCACAGTACCTTAGTTACTTTACTATTAGCAAGGCAAATACCGATGGTGATGATGAGTGGATGTTCTTGCTAGGTCCATATAAAATGCACAGTCTCTATCTGAAAGAGTTCTTAAATCAATATCACATATTACTGCTGGATTAGCCTGGATGACATCACTCTTTGTCACATGCCTTCAGTTCCCAGGCTCAGCAGAAACTTAATAGGATTTAACATCTCTGTGTGAGAAATATATATCTCTCAGATGTTTGCTCAGAACTGGAAATTGTAAAACAATAAAACATTTTACATTTTAAACCTAGTAATTACTTTTCTTTCAAGACAATAGAAAAACTTCTAGCTGTAGACATTGTGTCTGCTAATGAAGTGAAACTGAGAGATAACATCTTTTGTTTATGGCCCAGCTTTGCAACTTAATCTTCTATGTTCCAGCAAGGTATGTTGTGGTTACATTTTTGAAGTTCAGTACATAACATACGGTTCTGTATAAAATCATATCAATATTCACAAATGACATAGAATTATTTACAAAATTCCAGATAGCTGGGCTGGCAGTGTCACAACCTTAATTTCAGTTTCACAACTTTTTTTGACTAAAGTTCACTAACACACCCAAAAATTACTTCTTTTTTGGCCCAGATCAAACATTTGTATCTGCTTCTCTGTATAACTTGATGTTAAAGAACTTTTCTGTATTTCAGACATTCTCTCTCACTCTCTTTATCTCCTTCTATCTCAGTCTGCTTTGTCAAGCATCTACACGCAGTAGGATAACTCCCACACTGAAGCACTCTGTACATCTCACACTAACATGCTTTTAAGAGCAAGGCTTAAGGAGAAGTATGCATCTCCATTTATCTTCTACCAAAGTTTTGTCCTCCTCCATTTAGGTCATCTGGAGGATTGTCACTATAGTATATTGAATTTCCAACAATTAGAATAATGTTTGCCAAAGTGACAATCTATTGACAATCTTCCCTACAATTTTATAAGCTCTACAGCCACTTTTGTTGCCTAGTGAATGGTTATCAAAAGTAAGAAAATGAGTAGTCAGCAAGTATGTTTTTGATTGTTCAGCATAGTTAGCAACTGATAGGCTGTATTCAAAATGGGTATGACTAAAAAGGGTATATAAGATTACCTAGTGTAGGGCAATACATTGAAGGGATGGGCAGCAGAATGGGGTTAAACTTTCCAGGTCTCTGTACCTCAATATGAAGACACTCACAATTGTTTGAAGTGCCATCTTACAACAAGTGAACATGTGCATAGTGCTAAAGGTCTGGCCAGGGACAGGCACAATTCAATAAACTACCTGATGTGTGAAAAAAGACCTATTGTTTGGGTCTAAAGTTATAAGTGAGCCAGTGAATCTACTACTAAATGAAGTGCAGATATTATGTTACAGGTCTGCTTAGTGACTTTATTGGATGTAATCACTGTGGGAAGTAGCAGTCACCAGCAGGAGGGAAGGAAACTTCTTAGCAGCTCAGAGATTTGAAGGCACACAGACAGAAGCTGCAATATTCAACCTTTGAAGTGAAACATTTCCTAATACAATATACATGTAAGACTATATCTCAGACTTATATGCATCTTAGTCAGCTATATATCTCATCAATATTCACTGTCTTATAGTTCTCTCAGCTACCTAGGCTGGAACAATTTTATAGTAAACTTGCAAAGTTTGCAATTAACCACATTAAACAAACTCTTTCCTGGCTGGCACTTCAGGTTTTTAACTGACTGGAACTGTCAAATCTACTAGCCTAAACTAATATTAAAACTGCCCACGACATTGTCTATACCACAGAAAGATGTTCTGCCAACAGACAGGTATTAAACTGGTACACAGCCCTGGAGAGCTATGCTCACTAAACCAACACCTAGTACTAATTCAAAAATCTAAAAATCATAATGGTGGATACCTATCAACTTGGAGACATTGGAAATAGAAACAAAGACCCATGAAAAATAGAAACATCAGGCTAAACATCTGGACATCTAATTAGCATAAAATCTGAACAGCAAATAGCATATAACTCTTCCCGCTTCCAGAAGGAATGTGGGACAGTACTTTGAAAATCATGTTTAGAAAACAGAGAATGACACAAATAATGGAAAAATGTAAGCACTCTATCAAAGAGAGAGTGTAAAATCTATATATGCTCTTGACTAAATTTACCATTTGGAAACAGGAGAATAATATGCTGATAAATACATAAAAAACTAAGCATATGAGATTTGAGAAACATAAATCAAATGGTGAATATTTAATACAGCACACAGTGATTGAAACTGTAGACTCATTTAAGGACCTGTTTATATGGGTAGATTCAGCTATGAGTCTTTCTAATCATGTCAACCAATTGGTTAATGATAGTTATAGAACTATAGGTTGTATAAAAAGATTTATAAAGTCTAGGAACTCAAAACTGATGAAGTCATTGTTGGTTACATTAGACCCACACCTGAGTATGGAATAACAATATGGAAACCTTATAAGAAAACAAGCGTGAGTAAACTGGAAAGAGTACAATGGAAATATACCAAGGACATCCATGGTTGTGAAAATTTAAGTTATTATGAAAGACTAAAATATCTGAACTTGTACAGTATTTTTTACAGATTTCCAAGAGTAGATCTTATTCACATATATAGGGCATTTAGAGACAACTACCTCTGGGAATGTTTGGGGCTATCAAAAAGTACTAGAGAATCATCAGACAACCTATGTGGAAGGTTCTATAGGAATGAAAAGTGGATTAATTGGTTTTCTGACAGAGTAGCCGATGCTTGGAACAGACTACCAAATTACATTAAAGCAAGTACTAGTTTAGATATTTTTAAGAACAGCCTGGACACTTATTATGGGAACAAGGGTTTTGGTATACTGATAAGTTAGAAGGGCATTAATGCCTGTGCTTGAAATATTTGCATGTATGTGTATACTTTAATGAACTATATTGTAAAATTCTACTATACAAGGGCATGTATTTTTTATTTCAGAAAAAGGGATGTGTCATCTTTTGTTTGCCATTAGTATGTTGGTCATGTAGTGTGGTTTCCTGTTTACAAGACAAGTTCAATAATCACAAGCGATGAGGTAGGTTCAGACAATTGTGTGAGGGGGTAAATCAAGCCTGAAAAGTGAAAAAGATATGCAAAAGCGTTCTGTGAACCAACAGCAACCACAAATGCAGAACGCTTACAGCCTCTGTGTCTTGAGACGCCAACTCCACAAATTCAGCCACAGCAGAACAAAACCAAGTCTTCACTAAAAAGTAAAATCCACTGATTTATTAGCACAAAAAACAACTTGTTTTTGTGCTAATAAATCAGTGGATTTTACTTTTTAGTGAAGCCTTGGTTTTGTTCTGCTGTGGCTCAATTTGTGGAGTTGGCATCTCAAGACACAAAGGCTGTAAGCCTGAAAAGTGGGACATATTTCCAAAAACATGGACATCCTCTTTAGGGGTTGAAAATATGAATGCTCCTCCAAAATAAGGACAGTTGAGAGCTCTGTAATGGTCACTGTCTGTACTCTGTATAAATTGCAAAGCTATGCAAATTGATCCCAACAAATAATAAAAATATCTCGTCAAAGGCCATATTTAAAATTTTTTGAAGAGGTACCTCTGCATTTGTAACAACCCATTAATAAGAGCCCTTCTTTTTTTAAATCTTAACCCATCCATAATTTACAATTCCAGTGAGATCATACCATTCAGTAAAACAGTCCTACCCTTGAGCCAAACCCATTGCTATATACTCTCCTCATGCAGTCATAGCAAAGAACTATTACAAAATTCTCACACTTTAATTAAAGTAGCCCCTGGTCACAGGTCTCAAATGAATTTAATTGTTTGGATAAAACATGTTTATGCCTCATTCATTGTCTGTGTGCTAAAATTATACTGGGTATACATACACATAGCGTAAAATAATGCTGAATTTTCTAACAGTGTGTGAGTTTAAGGTGATGTATATGTTATGTTCTATAGATGTTCTTGAGTGTAACACATAACATAGCAATCCCCTGATAGGTTATATACTTCTAAGTGTTATGTAGTACATTTTTATGTTAGCTCATGCAAATGTACATAATGCAAAGCTTCTACCCCTAATCTCTGCTCAGTAGCCGCTTTGTTCACTTGAACTTTCCCAGTAATCAAAGGGAAATAAATAAATAAATACACTGAGTATATCACAGTTAGTTAATGGAGTTATAGCTCTTTAGTGTGTTTTCAAAGCCACTAATACCCTATGTCAACTTACAGTAAGGAAAGCAGTTTAATGTATAATTGTGTCAGATGTCAGTATAAAAATATAAACAACAAAAAAATCTAAATATGCACAATATATGTGATATATATATATATATATATATATATATATATATATATGTATGTATATAAATATATATGTGTATATATATATATATATATATATATATATATATATATATATATATATATATATATATATATCTATATGGATCTCCTACACAAAAACGAAAGCCCATTACAAAAAAACCCAAAACACCGAGACCACATGCAGGAAACCACATAACACCGAACACTCACAACAATGAAAGTCAAAATCACCAAACTGTAAAACACATACAAAACAAACACACACACATGCGCACACACACACACACACACACACACACACACACACACACGCACACACACACACACACACACACACACACACACACACACACACACACACACACACACACACACACACACACACACACACACACACACACACACTCACTCACTCACTCACTCACTCACTCACTCACTCACACAACTGCCCCAAACATCCTAACACAACATCACCCAGAATGATGCCGCAGTACAAGGACAAAATTATTTCCTTCAACAATTGGCTAAGCTTCTGGTGCCATTCTAAAGGGATCCAGTATCTGTCTGCCTGGGATGACATGGTCGACAGACCACAATGCTTTGCCAGAGATGGCCTGCTCCTGTCACCCCTGGGATTCTGGATACTGGTTAAGATTCTTGCTGCCCCTATAGTGCCTTTTTTAGGCAAGGTTCAAATGACAAATTCACCACCGTAACAGGAACAGGCAAGCAAAAACTGAGGGTGATGCTATTCAATGTTAGATGTCTAAATCTCAAAATGCACTCACTTGAGGCACTCCTTAAAATGGAGAACATCGATATCTGTGCAGTGACTGAGACCTGGTTCAAGGCTCAAGAGAGCACCCCTGCATTACTAGGCTATAACTCATACCACACTTTTTGGCCATGTAACCTGGACCAGAACACCAAAGGCGGAGGTGTGTCCATATTTATTAAGGATATCCACACCTCCAGGCTAGTTGCTCAGCATAATGCAGACAAGGTTATCCAAGTGCAACTAACTCTGGGAAAAACTGCAATCCAAATTGTAGCTTGCTACAGATCACCCTCCATGCCCCAGGATTCCCACTCCTCTTTTCTTGATGCACTGGAAAATATTAGGGTTCAACCAAACACCCTAATAATGGGTGATTTTAACTATCCCACCATTAACTGCAAAAACTACTCATGTACCAACTCCTTCACTCAACGCTTACTGGAATTCATAAACTCCCAATGTCCTGGATCAACTTATCCACATCCCCACCAGGGGCAACAATATCCTAGATCTAGTCATTACCAACATGAGTGACCGGTGTTCCACACCTGAAGTCAATGCCTCATTTGTCTGATCTGAGCATAAGCTAATTACCCTAGATATACACATCCTGCCCCCACCCCACATTAAGGAAACCATGGTAAAAAATTCTCCAAAGCCAACTTCATGCTTCTTATGACAAAAGTGGTGAATTTCATGACACCCATGCAGATGGACAATACAGTTACGACTACTGAATCCTACACAATTGCACTTTATAAGCACTTACATGAGTGCATGGATCGTGCTATCCCAAACAGAACCAAGACACTAGTCTCCAAAAAAAGGAAGCCAATCTGGTGGTCCCCTGCCATAAACAAAATGTACAACAGAAGGAAGAAACTGTTGCAAAAAAGAGTAAAATCCCATGAGTGGAGGAGCTGCCTGGTCAGCCTCAGTAAGAAGCTGCGATCCCTGATAAAATCCTCCAAAGCTAGTTACGAAAACAAAATCGCCACTGATTCTAAAGACAACCACAAAGCATTCTATAGCTATGTCAAGAATCTCAATGGCAACACTCATATCTGCTCTGAGTTACAGCACAATGGTACTAAATATACAGACTCAACTGATATTGCCAACATCCTGGCAGATAGGTTCAGTGCTAACTTTACCCCCCACTCACCCCCTAAAGAGCCCATCTCTATACCGGAAGAATGCAAATTTCTCCTGCACAGGTAAAAACCACACTCTCCATAGCCAAGAACACAGCAACCATGGGACCAAAAAACATCCCAGGCTGCGTTCTACAAGAACTACAGAATGAACTGGCACCCCACCTAAGTACCATGTTCAATCATAGCCTCACCTCAGGCTTTGTGCCTGCTGAATGGTGCACAGTGACTGTTATCCCACTCCACAAGGGGGGAGCCACCACGGACCCCAAGAACTACCGCCCCATTAGCCTGATGAGCCTGGTCTGCAAGGCCATGAAATATATCATCATGGAACTTATAAACAAAGACATTGGAACTCTCCAAACTCTGGACCCCATGCAGTTCGGGTTTGTAAAAGGCAGATCATGTCTCCTAAACCTGATAGACTTCTTTGAAGCAGTCACCAAAGCCGTAGACAAGGGTAAGGTGGTTCACACTGCCTATCTAGATCTTGCCAAGGCTTTTGACACCATCCCCCACTCTGGAATTATAGATAAACTCACTAAACTAGGTATAAATCCCTATGTCATAAGATGGGCTGCCAACTGGCTCACTGGCAGAACCCACACAATGAAATTAGCAGACTCCAAATCCGACTTCAGACCAGTGACAAGTGGAGTACCACAGGGTTCAGTCCTGGGTCCTCTCCTGCTTGGTATTTATTTCTCTGAAGTACAGGCTATCACAGAAGGTCTTTGGCTAATGAAATTTGCAGATGACTGCAAACTAGGAGCAATAATCGAAACTCCTAATGATGTGGACATCCTACAAAAGGGCCTCACTGAGACAGATGCCTGGTGTCAAAGCCATGGCCTCAAGCTCAATGCCAAAAAGTGCATTGTCATCCCCTTTGGTAAAAACTCTGTACCTATGAACTACAACATAGGTGGTAGTATACTTAACACCAAAATTGTGATAAGAGACCTTGGGACACAGGTCGACAGTAGTCTCTCCTTTGATAATCACATCGCCACAGTAGTCAGGAAATCCTTCTATGTGGCACACCTCATCACAAAAGGTTTCTCATCCAGAAAAAAAGAGGTCATTGTTCCCCGCTACTCATCACTCATTAGACCCATTATAGAATATAACGCCCCTTTTGGTATGTACCGCAAATGAAATCTACAACAACTGGAAAGGCCGCAGAAATTCCACACAAAGAGGATTACCGGCTTCAAACAGATGTCCTACGCAGACCGTCTCAAAAAACTCCAGCTTTACTCCGTCACATATCGCCTACTCAGAGGTGATCTCTGCCTAACATACAAAGCTATGTCAAACCCAGATCTTCTGGACATGTTCAACTTAAAGAAATCCCAATCCCTCCGAGCTACATGCTCTAGGGACCTAACCCTTGTCACCACAATAAACAGAACATGCCGGAAGGATAGATTCCTGTCCCAGAGACTTCTCATACTCCGGAATAAACTGCCTATCTATATCAAACAAAGCTCCTCATTAGCACTCTTCAAGAAAAATCTTGATGATTGGATGGGAAATAGGAAATTCACCCTGGGGATCACCACTGTGGCTCTGCTCGACAGTGGCACAGAAAATAATTTTCTTGGGTGGCAAAAGCCAGGGTACCTTTTTTGTCTGGGCTTGTATAGGCCCCAGTGCCGATAGCCTAGTACCTACCTATGAACAACAAGCAAGCCCCCCTGCACCCCCCACATGGGGGGCTGCGCCATCCACACCCCCTACTTTAATATTCTAACTCTAAGAGCATAAAGTCAAATGCTTGAGATCGCACAGACAGAGACACAAGGCAAACTCACACCCACTCATTACAGTCCCTCACACACACACACACACACACACACACACACACACACACACACACACAACACAGTCACAACACATACTTACACAAACCAATAACCCCCAAAAATAAACGTACACATCCATACTTACCTGTACCAAAACACCAGAAGCGCTAACTCAAAATCCCATAATGTCGGGATTTTGAATTTCGTACTTCTGGTCTTTCGGTGTTATGTGGTTGTGTACATCTGGTTTCAATCTTCTGGGCTTACGTGCTTTTGAAGTAGACTCATATATATATATATATATATATATATATATATATATATATATATATGTGTGTGTGTGTGTGTGTGTGTGTGTGTGTGTGTGTGTGTGTGTGTATATATATATATATATATATATATATATATATATATATATATATATATATATATACATAATTTTAAAATAACATTTTATATAGTTTAAAACAGAGATTTAAGATTGCTTGATAGGGTGGTAATTTTTATGTATAATACAATTTTCAGTTGTTGATAGTTGCTTATTTTATGTAATATTTATAGGGTTAGCCATATGAATATTTTAAATAAGGAAGCAAACAAATAAATGAATTATGTCTTGCATTTTCTATAAATTAGCAAATGAAAAAACAGTTTTCCATATATTACAGTTGCTTCTCTTTCCAAAATGTACCAAAAGCTAATGAAATGCCATCATCCAAATATAAGCAAGTGTTATAAATGGAATCTATGGGGTTCACAGATTAGATATTAGGTAAGTTAAAATGATTTGTCGCTATTCTTCCATTCATGGTTGTTTCATTGCTATAATTCCTCCTTTTGTGGTTTCTCAATAATCTTTTCATGATTTACAATAATTTGTATTTTTATGTTATTTTTCATTGTATGATGCTCCACCTCACTGTAATTCTTCTTAGGCATTCCATTTAACTATCAGTCCGATGCATTAAAGCAATTCTGAGGACAGGGTGTTTTTTTCTAGTGAAAAGTACTGATGTCTAAATTAATGGTTTAACTTCTGACGTTAGAACTCTAAATCCTTACAAGAATTACCCTTATTTGAGTTCTGCAGAAAGTTCAGATGACCGCTATGTTGATGTTGATGAGTGCATACTGTAGTGAAATTCTGCTCTAAAATGGCTACTTGGCCAGTATTCTTGCATCTTATCCTGTACTATTATGTCTGTTTTACCACATAAACTCTACCATTTTTTCTACAACTTTACATTGCTATGAAAGTTCAGTTTACCACTGTCCTATTATAAGTTAAAAAGGGTCTTAACTTTGTTAGTGTAAACAGATATTGCATTGCCTGTTTTGTGATTACAATGTTTGTATACTGACTATTCATAAGTATCTTGTCAATGTTTGTTGTCTCACTCTTTTATGTTCAGCCATCTTTTTGTCATTATGCTATGCTCAAACAATACATCACACTATGTACATGTATGTTCTGATGAAGTTGGAGATTACTCTAACAAAAGAGCTAAACTTGATGCATCTTTTATTAAATACATGAGTTTATCTGTTATTTGTCGTTCGTATTTTTATTTTCATATATGTATGTATGTTACTTTCTGTCTGTATCTTATGGAGCTTTTCTCCCCAGAACTCTGCTGCAAAAGTGGATTTCCACCCAGATGGACTTTTCTGGTCTACAAAAGTAATAATAAATAAAGTCAAATAACATAAATTTGGGAAATTACAAATAATATGGCTTCTTCTAGAATATAATGAATTTCTTGCTGCTGTTTAGTAAATTATATATATATAGATATATAATATGTATACACAGTTCCACTATATAATCTCAAAATACTGAAATCTCGAATTTTAGTATCGCAAGACCATAAAGTCAAATGCTTGAAATCCCAAAACCCCAAAACTGCGAAACACAAAATCGCAAATATAAACACACCATACACCACACAACACATGCACCACCCTATCCACACTACAACAAATAAACAAACAAAACACACACAAACACAAACACAAATCAACATACCTACACTAGATATAAGCAGGGGGGCAAGTCCCCATGCACCCCCCTACTTATATAAACTAACTCCAAGATCACACCAAACAGAAAAATACAGCAAACTTACCACTACACACACTGCAGTACCCTCGCACACACACATCACAAATACACAAACACCATCACTTTCAACACTTAAAACACTCATACTTTTACCTGCTTACCCTAACCCACACATAAAACTTCCAAACAAACTCATATACACACAAACAAATGTCTAAAACTCTAATAAAATACTCAGTTTCTTCACATACCAGCCAATACTAAACCGTACATGCTGCACACACTACATACCGCGAGAAATACTGGAACACCATAACCGTGAATTCAACATTTCTGGACTTTATGGTCTCGAGATAGTGAAATTAGAGATTTCAGTATTTCGAGATTATAAACTGGAACTATAAATATATATATATATATATATATATATATATATATATATATATATATATATATATATATATATATATATATATATATATATATATATATATGTGTGTGTGTGTGTGTGTGTATGGGATCTGGACACATGCTCGACTAGCATATGTCCACATCACAAAACATCGAACACACACATGAAAGTGCTTATCATCGACAAGTGCTTCTGTGTATGTATGCCTGTTTCGTAGATCGGACTACAGTGCGGGTAAGGGAAAATTCCCTTTTTCCCCACTGTAGTGTGATCTTGGAGTGAGAATAATAAAGTAGGGGCAGTGTGGGGGGTGCCCCCTGCAGAAATGTAGATTTTTTTTTTGAACTACACATACATGGAAGCGTTTTTGATGTTAAGCACTTTCGTATATATGTTTTGTGATTCGGACATATGCTAGTCGAGCATGTGTCCTAGACCCATATAGATATATATATATAAATATATATAAATATATATATATATATATATATATATATATATATATATATATATATATATATATATATATATATATATATATATTCTCAAGTGGTGACTGCATTATTTTCATTTTGTGGTTACACTGTTATCACTGTTGGTTCACAGTGGTGCACTGCTGTTTTTGTTAATGTTTTGAGTGACAGTATATTTATAAGCAGGGTTGCCACCCCTCCATTTTTTTCCGAACAATCCGGAAATCAAACTGATTCTGTAGTAGTCCAGAAAACACTGTACAAACTCCATTATTCTGTTTCAAAAAGGAAACAGATTATCAGAGTTTGTAAATCGGCTGATTTAATATGCTTTTTTACAGAAAAGCATAGTAAATCAGCTGAAAGCAGGCAGCAGGATCAGAGAAATTGGGTGTTCCCCAATGGGTGATGTCATCACGATGTCACAAAATGGGTGAAACCTGGGCGGGAGGGGGGGTGTGATGGCCAGGGTTACTGGTGACGCGAGGGTGTGGCTTTACTCTGGTTTTAGCCACAATGAAAGGTGGCAACCCCATGTATAAGTAAAGAGTTTTTGTTTGGAAGGAGGGGAGAAAATTAGTCAATGAATATGTAATTGGGAATGAACATGGTAATGATCTTCACAGAAGCTGTGTCACACATTGTTACACACACACACACACACACACACACACACACACACACACACACACACACACACACACACACACACACACACACAGAGTTGCCATTGGAAAATATTTGTGGCATTGTTGTGGTCTTTCAGGATGTAAACTGAACTGTTTTGTTTTATTTATTTAGGAAGAAAAGGACAAGGTATGAATTGAACTTTAGAAGGGAGCAAAAGCTTCTTCCTGAAACTATTTGGTGGGTGACAGAGGATGAAACAATGATAGTGCTGAGAGCAGATCACAGAGACAGACTGTGATGTCTACATGGGAGTCATGTATGAAGTACACAACTGTATTGTGTTAAAGGTGTGTGTGTGTGTGTGTGTGTGTGTGTGTGTGTGTGTGTGTGCACATGTGTGTAAAACCAGTCAGGAACATTCTACAATATTTTGGATGGTCAAGAGGATGCACAGCACAACTAACATCATATTTTGGCTTAGACACTTGAAAAGAATAAAACGAGTAAATATTTCCACAGAAACAAAACACACTGTTCATACCATTTTTAAAAATGAACTGCACCAAGCATGAGGCTACCAGCAGTACAATACACAGATACAACCCATTTCACCATTGCACAATCTTAACTGTAACTCCTTGAAAAGTAGTGCCATTTAAAATAGTAAAGCACCCAGTTCAGTATTGAGTAACATACAGAACTGAAGGTGAATGCATTTACAGTGTTTTTATTTTGTCACAATTGATGCCCAGGGAAAAATAATAACAAGTCTCTGTAGAAAGTTTGCCATGCTTCAATATTTCCAGCACTACTTACTTTAGCACTGTTAATCTAATATGACATCATATTAGGGGGTAGAGTTGCAGAAAAATACATTTCAGAATGCCATCAGAATCTCAGACTTAACAGTTTTTGCTAGGAAATAAATATTTTCACCAGAAAAAAAAAAACACACACACACACACACACACACACACACACACACACACACACACACATACACACACACACACACACACACACACATAACAGTTGTCACTGTGGTAAGTGATATTACTATTGCAATGCATGCAAAACAAAAGCAGAGCACTTGATAAACAGCATTTATATCTCATTTGTTGCTTCAACACGCATGACATAAATTATACAACGCTTTTTATAGTATAAACAAAATGACATACATCATCAGGAACCTGCAAATATATGGTACAGTATAATTAAATCAAACATAGTTATAAATCTGTTAGTAGAAGAATTAAAACCACAAAAGAGATGCAGGGAGATAGTTGCCCCCAGCATTAAGATATAAGACTGTCTTCACTTCCTTGATATTTGTGAACTATGAAAAATAAAAACTCCTAAATGTTAGAATATTAAGTGACAGAAATAAAAAGAGAGAGAAAAATAAAGTATTCCACACTGGATAAATGGTCCTTGGATCAACGGAGAATGAAATGTATGCAAAACAAGAACATACACAGGACCAACCATGGCGAAACAAAGTACTTTAATAGTTAGGCTACTGCTTTCATGCCATAAGCGACACTTCTTCAGACCATTAAAAACAAAAACTAACTCAATCATTTAAATACAGTCATTAACATGACATGATTTATATGCACTAAAAATTAATTCATAAAAATACAACCCCCCCACATAAGAAAAAAAACTGCAGCAATAACACATTCACTTAAATGAACTACAAGCTTTCAAAATGGGTCTCAGATGAACAACTTTGCCATTAAGGCCAGGATATTTATAAGCCTGTAGCCTAATGATCCAGCAGATCTCATGTTGTTCTGCAATATTACTTAAATTTCCAAGACGCATGCTATCTTGCAAGCATTCTAAAACTTTGAATTAAAAGAAATATGAATAGTCATAGTCGAGAACATGCTTCGGAAGTGCATTCTTCTCATCAAGCCTGCAAATTGCTGCTGCCTATTCTCTTCTCCTTTCTCTTAAAGTCCAGATTCATCTTACCAATATAAAATGACAAACAAGAAGCACGAGGAGCCAAATAAATGAAGCTCTTCGTGGAGCAGTTTGCTCTCACTTTAAAATAAAATCCCTACCTAAAACTGGATGCTTAAAGTGATTGGGACAATCAATATACATACAAAAATTGCACTTCCCACAAGAAAATGTACCTGTGTTCACTTCTACATCCAAACCTCCATAACTCCCATAACATAACATCCTCTTAAGGGACTTTTTATTCTTAAAACAAAAATGTGGTTACACCGCAACTATTCATTTGATCTTGCCATTAGATAGCAAAATAAGCCAATTCTTCCTGATAACCTCACATATCAAATCCATGTTGCTGGAATAATGTAGAACAATATTAACATTTTGTCATGGATTCCCACAAGGGTGACTGTCCCCAAGAAACCTATTATCAGACAAATAAGGTTGAGGATGGCCAGACCTCATTTGTCTAATGGTTAAACCCATCTCATCTACATCCCTTTAAGCAGGGTCTATATCAGAACATTGAAGTGTCAGAACTTCGAATGTTCTAATATCGAACCCAATTCAGTGAACACTGACAACATCGGACATTCAGAACAGCAAATTTTTTCCTAGTGAAAAAATTTGCTGTTACAAAACACATAGACACAACACATGCACACCAAACAAAGAGCAATCCACACACATACACCTAAAATCTTACATCTAACCCTACACTAAACTGTACATACACCACTAACTATCCACTTACCTTAACCCAAACCCTAACCCTATGGTCTGTCACTATCGCACACTCACCTCTCCTGCACCCTAATCTTAACTCACCTACCCCGTCCTAACCCTCATGTCCACACAATTGCACACTTACCTGACCCGCGCCCTAACCCTAACTCACCTAACCCGCCCTAACCCTCGCTTCCACACAATCACACACTTACCAGAACCCGACCTGTAATGTTCCACCACAGCGCTGAAAATAGTGAAGCGACAGAAATGGACAACCAAATTCTTTCCCTGGGAAAAATTCAGTTTTCTGCAGCTTTGCTATTTTCAGCGTTTGCTGAATAGGGTTCGATATTAGAACATTCAATGTTCTGAAATATCTTTGTTCTAATATAGACCCCTTTCAGCATCCAGTTTTGGGTAAAGACTTTTATTTTAAAGTGAGAGCAAACTGCTCCACTAAGAATTTATTTTATTTAGCTTCTTGTATTTCCTGTTCATAATTTTATATTGGTAAGATGAACAGGACTTTAAAAGAAAGGATAAGAGAACATGCAGCAGCAATTCACAGGCTTGATGAGAAGAATGCACTTGTCAAGCATGTGGGGGGGTGTACTTTTTATGAATGAATTTTTAGTATGACATTATTAGGAAGTGTTGTGATTGGTTCATTTTAATCATGTAATTTTAATGACTGTGTTTAAATGATTGAATTAATTTTTGCTTTTAATGGTCTGAAGAAGTGTTTAATTCAAGCCTGTAAGTGTGGCTGCCACTCTGGGACAATAGTTCCTGTTAGGAGGGTTAAACTTCTTTATTTGAAGTTGTACATAGCTTTGTATATTAGCATTAAGTGAATAGGTTTTGGGTGTGTTCTACAGGTGTTCTTTTTGTTTGAGGGTATTCATTAAAACAAAAAGTTTTGTAAGATGTGGCATAGGTTCAAATGGATATGTCAAGAAACAACTGTATGAAAGATCAACCTGCCAAACATTAATGTATGCATGTAACACAAAACCTGATACTATATATTTAAGGAATAAACTGTTATACATAGGTGAAATAACTTCTGATCATAACATTTTACATATTATCTTTAAATGTGAATGTTCTTACAGACATATACAAAAAAGAAAGAGTAGTGAAGTATATTAAAATGCAGAGTGCAAATAGCTGTGCTACAGGAAACACATTTGGAAAGAACTGAGCGTGGGAATTTGATAAGGAAAGGATTTCAGGATGGTTACTCAGTGGAATATCTGGTACAAAGAAAAAGGGAGTTGTTGTGTCTTTCGGCTTTTTCCGGTTAGGGGTCGCCACAGCGGAAGTCCGGTCCACTAATGATTGTCAGTTGATTTTTATGTGCTGAGTTGCCAGCCCTAATACACAACCTTCAATGAAGGTACGCCCATTCATGTATGTCTCCATGCAGAAGACGATCTAGCTGAGAGTCGAACCGTTCAGCGTCTTACTGTGAGGCGACAACGCTACCGCAGCATCACCACCGCAAATACAAAGAAAAAGGGAGTACTTATATTAATTGCAATAGAAGGTCCAATAGTGATAGATGAGGGAAAAAAATAATAATGGTAAATATGTAGTAATAAAAGTCTACTGGCAAGGGAGGAGGATTACACTGGCGTGTATGTATATTCCACATAAATATGCTGCAGTAGAGTTTAAGAAAATTCTGGGAGAAATAATCAGCTTTCATCAGGAAATATTTCTTATACCTGGGGAACGGAATTTAATTTGCAACAGTGAAAATGTATCTGGGGGCCTAGAAGGGAAAATATAACAAAAGAGATGATATTTTTTGAAGAAATTTATGAAAACATTTTGTATGGAAGATGCAAATGCAGTACTAGGAGCTTAGAGTGAATTTACATATTATTTCCCAAGATACAAAAATTGGGCTAGGATATATATAAATTATATTTCACAGGAACATGTGCATTTAATTGAAAGTTTTGGTATGCATCCAATAACTACTTCAGATAGTGCACCAATAATAACTAAGATAATGCAGGGTAATGAAATAAAAATGAGACACTAGCATTTAAGGGATGGGTACTATAAATTATTTGGGAGTTGCTAGAGCTGTTAGACATTTCTTCTGAAAATATAGTTAGGGAGTGTGATAAAATTAAAGTGGAGTTTAAAATAGGGTGGAAATAAAATAAAAACAGATATGGTTAAGAAGTAACAGGAACTATTTGGAGGGAATGGGAAAGGTTAAAGTATTGCAGAATAGAGGGGACTCTCACAGAACAAGAAGAGGCTCAATTGCAGAGTGCTAAAGAGAAAATAAGGGACTATCTCAATATTATGCATGACTTTAAAAAGATTGCTGTTATGCAACTGTTTTTTTTTTTTTTTGTAACTCCAGAGCACAAAAACTTTTAGAACAAAGGCTCAGGCAATAGAAAATAGAAAGGGTTGCTGGCAAGTTTAGGGAACGTATAACAAGAAAAATAACTAGAGATCCCATGAAAATCTATATAAAGCAGAGAAATGTGGAAATCAAAAAATATACACATGGAAATGTTTATGGAAGAATTAAATATGCCAAGGTTAGAAGTAGATGAGGCTCAATTACTAAGAGTTAGGATGGGAAGAGATGAGATAAAAGTGGTGATGGATAACCAATCTACAGGAAAGTCCCCATGAATAGATGGCATTCCTGTGGAAGTTTGGAAGCTAGGAGCGAAGAAAGTGATAAAGATCGGGAAGGTTTTATTTCAGTATTTTAAAAGGAGGAGAAGCACCAACTTCTTGTAAGAAAATGGTGGCTGTAATAACTAAAGATAATAAAGGCCCATTAGAACCAGCTCCATATAGGCCCATTTCAATTCTAAAACCATGATTATAAATTGTTTATGTCTATAATGGCTAAAATAATGGCAAAGGTGATGCCAAAATTGATAGATATGGATCAACATGGTTTTGTGGAGGGGAAGCAAACATTTAACAATATTAACAGAACACTGATGATCCAGAGGGAAGCAGAGTATAAGAAATACTACTGTTGCTGGTGGGTCTTGATACAGACAGAGCATTTGACAGAGTAAGCTGGGATTTTATGAGCAGGGCAATGGACGCATTTGCATTCACTGATAAAATGATAAGGTTGATTAGGAGGATATATGAGGGATTGGAGCTGAAAATTAAAGGGGGAGGGTTCCACTCTGATAAGCTCTGTTTGAGCAGAGGAATCAGACAGAGGTGTCCTCTTTCCCCTTTTTATTTGCGTTATGTTAAGAACCATTGCCAAACAAAATAAGAGACTTTGGATGCAGATCCTTGAGAAGAATAACAATAACCATATAGAATATTATATTCATAATGTAGCAGAAAGTATTCTAAGAACTAAGCCAACACAGTGGTGGAGAAACAAAATTTTGCTGATAGGAATGACTAATTAGGGGTATAGAGCATAGGCATACTGGAGAAAACTGGGAAAGGTACCAAGGTACTGAGAGAAAACAATTAGAGGTAATTAGAGAGGGAAATGTAACATATTGGAAGAGGCCAAGAATTCATTTGGACTGCTGGCTAGACACTGCCTTCCCTATCAAGGACTGTTATCACAGTATAGGCAAAGAGAAAAAATATGGGGTCCTAAGTGAAAGATCAACACTGATAGAGTTTTTAGTAGAATCAAGAATGACGTTGCTGTTAAAAGGGGGATAGTTAGTAGGGAATATAATATATTGTATGATAACTGTAGGAATTATTCAGAGGAGGATAGAAAGGATTGGGAAGAGAGATTGGGTAAACAATTGACAAAGAGACAACAGGGGTATGTGTATGTGTCCCAAATATGCGCTGAAGTGTAGAAGATTTGGAATATCTGCTTGGAAATGTTTGCATAGGTAGTTTTATACTTCAAGCAGGCTCCCAACAGTTTTTCCTCAGGTAATTTGTAAATGCTGGAGGTGTGATGGGGAAGAAAGAGGCAATTGGAAACATATTTTTTGGAAGAGTAATCAGTTGGCAGACTTTAAAATTTCCCTGCAGACTACTCTAAAAGAAATATTGGGTGAGCAAATTGGTGTAACTAAGGAAAAGATGTTTTGAGCTATGATATAGAATTAGACTTGCCTAGACATAATAAAGCCTTGCTGAGTTTATTTCTAGTGGCTTCCAAAAAAGCAATTACTAGAAAATGGAAGTCAGAGTCTAAACCAACTCTACTAGAAGTAGTGAATATGAATAAAACAACTGACAGTGGGATGTTTAGAAAAGAGACGGAGTACATTACATAGAAAAAATGTGAATTGTGGAAACAACACATGGAGAATAATGTTTTGGAGGAGGAATGAAGTTTAAGGGAAGGCAGGAATTAATTAGCTTTGTGATGTTTGACTGACAATGACTGGACAGATTGATTATAAGTGATGTATAACTTTGGCAACTAAAATATGTCTGAATGGTTTGTTTTCATTTATATAACTCTATGATTGCCTGTGTCATAAGTTATCATTTAACAAAGATGTTTCTTGTTTAAAAAAAAATAAAAACTGTAATCATAAGTGTATTAAAAAGCAAAAAAGGGGGGCGTGGCCAAGATGGTGACCTGGTAACAGCACTTTCTCACAGCTCTCTTTCCTCAATAATATTTCAGACAGGAATTTTGAGAAAAAAGAACAATAAGAGGATATTTTCGCGACCAACTACTTTGTAATACCCAGAGACATCATCAGAATCATTTTTACAACTTTCATTGGAAAATTCCTGTCAAATTAAATACTAGAAAATCAACAGCAGAATCAGCTACTCAGAATGAGTCATCTCAGAAATCCACCTCAGGACCCAACATTCAAAAAGGATTTACCTTCACTTATTTTAAATATTCAAGAGTTGACAACTAAAATAGATAAGATGGATAATAAATTGGACTCTTTTAAAGAAAAATGTTCTCAACAACTTGAACAGCTTCAGGAAATGTTCACACAACAGAAAGGTCAAATTTCTGTCATAGAACAGTCATTAAATGACATTGATTCCAGACTCCTACAAGAAGAACAACAAACTGAATTTTTACTGCAGCAAAATACACATCTTTTGGAGAAAATATATGATATGGAAAACAGAATGAGAAGAAATAATATCCGAATATATGGTCTGCCAGAAAAAGCAGAAGGAGATAATATAATAAACTTTCTTACTACCTGGATCCCAAATG
Organism: Protopterus annectens; assembly: GCF_019279795.1. Lineage (NCBI taxonomy): Eukaryota > Metazoa > Chordata > Ceratodontiformes > Protopteridae > Protopterus > Protopterus annectens. The sequence continues at coordinate 1,938,485,331 of NC_056725.1, read as the reverse complement.
TATTAAAATTACCGGAAGCCCTTTCTTATGGTATAGAACATTCACACAGGTCATTGTCAACTTCAGGGAATGCATCATTAATCAAAAGCAAACCAAGATCCATAATTGTAAAACTTTTCTCCAAGCAAGACAAGGAACTCATCTGCAAGAATGCTTGGACTAACACACCCATTAAATATAATGATGCATTAATTAGATATGATAATGACTACTCTACAAAAGTGGTTCTCAAAAGAAAAGAATTCATGCCAATAATAAAAATCTTGAAAAAGAAACAACTGAAAACTCATCTTTTGTTTCCAGCAAGACTTTGAATTTTCCTTCCAGTAGGAATAAAAATATTTGAAACAGTGGACTCAGCAATAAAATATCTCACTACAAATAACATTTTAACACAAGAAGAATCTATGGATTGGACAAACATTACACCAAAAAGAAATGCAAAAGTAAATAACTGGAAGACTGTTGAACAAAAGAAAAAAAAAACTAAAGGACAAATAACTTATATATTACATGTACCACAAAACTTTAAACAATGTCATAAAAACTAACAGGAAATCTTCCAGTTATTAATCACAGGTACAGTCTCTATTTAATTTATCTCACTTTAATTTAGAATAAATATAAACTAGGTAAATTAACATTATAACTTAGGACTATACAAATATATTTGAAACCTGATAACAGTGTTTTTTTTCTCTACATCTCTGATTTAATCATCAACAAACAAAATGCATAGAGTGATATGTTTAAGATGTGTGCTAATTGATATTTGATTCAAGCTGATACAACCATCCCACCATATATTTAGCTATACTAGCAATTTGTTGTAAAATCTCTGAATGCTTTATTCATATAATATGTCTAATCTAAGCTTTCCGACTGGGGCAGGGGGGGTGGGGACAAATGCATTTTTTGACGAATGATATGTTCGTGTTAGATAATTTGCATGGTTGAAGTACTTAATTCATTATTGCTTTCATAATGATTTACTTTATTGAGATAGAAAGACAGCTTGAGTGTGCACACATATCTGGTTGTACGAAATATGATGTTTTCGCATCCTGGTGTACCACATAGGCTCTTATTGTATTTAACGTACATAATCAAAGCTTTTTGACTAGAAGGGGAGATAATGATGTGTTTATTGAAGATGCTTGAACTGTGCTTTAACTATGCAAAAAAATAAATAAATAAAATATTATCACGAGCGTTACCTTGAAAGATAAGAAAAATCTTCACTATGTTCCCACACCATCCACGAGGCAGCAGCTTAAAATATTCATGCAGGCAATGTCTAAATGTTGTGTTTTTCATTGTTAGCACTTCATGATTGCATATGGCGCCCTTTAAATAATACGTAATTGCAATACCACTAGGCAAGGAAGTAAATCCCAAAACAAGCACATCTGAAAATTCTCCAATAAGAAGGAGAAAGGGATGTGTATAAGGAAGATGATTGAGTTGTACTGGATGGTTGTAGCTAGTTAAGAGATTAAACCCTTATATACTATTACAATAATTTATTTTAATCTACTAGAATGTCATATTGAATCTTTTATATGCAGTAACGCACTAGATGCTGTTTTTTACTAGGATGTGTCATGCAGTATGCTCCGCATATAACACAGATAAAACTACGCAATAATAAAAAAAAAAAAAAAAAAAAAAAGAAAAATATTACCACGAGCAATGCCTTGAACATTAAGAAAAATCTTCACTACTTTTCCCGCTCCGTCCATGAGACAGCAGCTTTAAGTACACACGCAAGCAACACCTAAATGTCTTATTTCTCATTGTGAACACTTTGTGCTTGTGTATAACGTCCTTTAAATAAAACGTAATTGCAGCATTGCTAGACAAGGAAGTAAATCCCAAAATGAGCACTTCTTAAAGTGCTAGTGCACCTGAATTTTGAAACTAACAAATAAAAGACATAAGAGAAACTATGATACATATATAATTACAGTATTAAGCACATAAAATATGATTAGATTTAGCAAACAGACACTAAACAAATTTTCTAATAGGTTCTCTATATACTAACAGAAATAGCAACCTACACATAATTATTGTTAGGAAAAAGTTAAATATTATTAGACATGCAGAAAGACACTTTTGTATAAGTAGATATATACATTAATATTAAGACTTTCCAATACTAATACTAGAATATTACATATATACAATAGGAATCATAAATAGTTACATAGGTTCATAGATTAGTACTAGAATATCAACCCTAGGGCTTATAAAAGCCTAATCATAATAATTTCCTGGTTATTTCTTTTCACATTATTTGCTTACCTGGACTCTTGTTTGGTAGGGTGGCTGGTTTGATCCCTGGGGTGCTTTTTCTCTCTCCCATCTAATCATTAAGGTTTTTTTTCAGAGTCTGGACACTCTCTGGGTCAGGAACCTATCTCTCCAGTGTGTTTTACTTGAGTATTATGAACATTAAGATGTGCAAAGACCATTACATATATATGTAACTATATATAAATGTATATATGTATATATATATTGTCATATAAGTTAACACAAATTTTGTAAAGAGTTCTGGAATATGACTTGAATAACTACTTTCTCAAAAGTTAAGTGATAATAAATCTAATTATTTCATAAAAAGTGAGGACGTAAATGGGAAATACTCATATAACTATAGAATAGATAATATTCTTATAACACAGATATTACATGATATAGACTCTAGAAGTAAAAAATTACCTTAAACAAATTATGAGTCTAATGAAATTACAATCTAAAAAGAGCATAAATAATATGAAAATTTTAACCATAGTATCTAACCGACAAGGTATTGGAGTTTTAGCAGTGTGAATTAAAGCAATGTGTCATGTTGGATTGATATGTGAAAAGTTGTATTAAGATGAAACAAATGTTAAATGTAATTGGAAAACTGTTTTTGGAACCCTGGTTATAAGAAACTCTATAAGTAAGATTAAACTAGTATAAGCATGTTATTGATGTATAAATATTAATACTTACAAAATTGCATATAATTATCTATTAGCTGATCATATTAACTCTTTGATATATGTACATAGTGACATACTAAGTTATGAGGTTAAGAGAGATTAGTCTAAACACTATTCACAGATTTAGAAGGTTTGTGTGAGTACTTATGTTGCTCATGCAAAGAGGTATATTACCTCACAGAGACAGGAAAAGGTGTAACCAATTAGAATTAGTTAATTTAGAAGTTTCATTGCTTTCTTATACTGTTTTGGTGTCTACAGAAGATAAGCAGAACTTCCATATAAAGAATAGTGTAAATTATACATATAGTCCAAGCCAAGAGTTAAAATTATGTATATATACTGTCATACAAATTAAACATAAACCAACACATGAAATATCTGTCTATAAATATTAATGGACTGAATAATAATATCAAAAGGAGGAGTCTATATAAATACATAAATCTACACAATCCACAAATAGTATTTCTTCAGGAGACGCATCTACTAGATAAAGATATAAACAATCTTAATATTAATAACTACACAGTATTAGTAAGTTCTCAATATAAGCAAAAGAAGATAGGAGTAGCCATACTAATGCATAATACAACTATTTCTCCCAAAATAATTAACACTTTTCAAGACACATGTGGTACGTTTTGCTTAGTAAATATAGAGTTGAACAGGAAAATATACACTTTACTTAACCTATATTGGATACCAGGACTTGGTGTAGGAACAGTAAAACATCATTTTGAAGAAATATTACATTTATCTAAAGGTAGGCTAATAATGGCAGGAGACTTCAACTGTTTAACAGATGACAAAGATGCAGATTCAAAAAGTAAAAGAAGAAAGTTACCTATATCAAAGACACTTATAAAATTTATAGATGCAATCTCCATAAAAGATATAAATGAATTTGCTGATCCAGACTCATTAATTTATACTTTTTACTCTCATAGATATGACTAGTTCAAGAATTGATAGGATATACATATCCAATGATTTAGCAACAAAAATAAGTAATGTTAAAATAATAAATTGTCCCTTATCAGATCATAACGCTGTAGTTTTTGAAATGGAGCTTATGCATATAAATAATAATCCCATTACAAGAATACCTTCATATGTTACAAAATTAACAGACTTTAAAGAATTTTTTGAAGGTGAAATAAAAACTTTCCTTGAACTAAATTCCATGGAGAACATCTCAGAAATATACATCTGGGACTCCTTAAAAGCATATATATATATATATATATATATATATATGGAAAAGTACTATCCTGGTATATAAATAAAAGAAAAATATGGAATAAAGACATGCTAGAATTACAAACGAAAGCTGATAAATTAAAATTAGAAATTCAAGAAGGAAATACAGATTTAATTCAAGAACTACTACAAATTAACAACAAATATGTGGAAATTTTACATCACAAGACAATGATTAACCTAGAAAAGATAAAATTAAATTCTTATTCAACAAATCCAGCACATCAGAGACAACTAGCTAATAGAACAAAAAAAAATAATAAAATCGAAGCAAATAAAATAATTATATATCCCTAATACAAAGAAAAAAGTCACAGACCTAAATGATATATTAGAAACATTTAGATTACAATATAACAATGATAACCTCTCAAACATTCAGGGAAAACCTGACAAAGATATAAAAAATTATCTTAAAAACAAAATTCTTACTAGATTAACACAGGAACAAATTGATACTATAAGTAAACCAATTACTATGACAGAATTAAGATCACAGATTAAACAGCTTAAACTAAATAAAGCACCTGGCCCAGATAATATAATACCAGAAATGTATAAAGTAATACCTAATCAAGCTATGTCTTTACTCTTAAAAGTATATTCTATAGTTAATCAATATATAATTATACCACCTTCATGGAAATACTCATTGATATCACCAATAATTAAATCAAAGATGAGAAACAATGTTCGTCGTATAGACCAATATCCTTATTAAACATTGATTATAAAATGTTCATGGCAATATATGCTGACAGGACTAAACATTTTCTTCCCATGCTAATTCATGATGACTAGACAGGATTTATCAAAGGAAGAAATACATATGATAATCTTAAAAGAATACTGTCATTGATAGATTACAGTAAACATGCAAACTTAGATTTAAACATAATATCCTTAGATATTAATAAAGCATTTGATTCTATTAATTGGAATTTCCTTATACTAGTCCTAAAAGAATATAATTTTCCTACATCTTTTATTGCCCTTATCCAATCACTATATAAAGATTCCATAGCATATGTTAAATTATGTTCATATAGATCTGGTCCCATACAAATCAAAAAAGGAACTAAACAAGGCTGTCCCTTATCACCACTGTTATTTGCATTACTTATAGAACCATTTGCAAATCAGATCAGATCAAATAGTAATATTAAAGGCATCTGCATCAACAAAACTTTATCTCTTAAGTTACAGTTATTTGCAGATGATGTACTTCTTACCCTATCAGACACCAATGCATCTTTACAAGCTTTGTTTAAGGAAATAAATCATTTTCAAACTATCTCAGGTTTACAGTTCAATGAAAACAAAGCAAAAATTATGTCATGTAATACTAAAAAGAAACATATAAACAAAAAATATTCCAAATACATAACAGAAGATAATAAAATAGTATATTTAGGCATAGATCTACTTGAAGACTTAACTGACTCACTTATATATAATTATAATAAAACGCTAGATAAAATAGAGCAAGTGATATCTAACAGGAACAAATATATGTTTACAATGACAGACAGATTATATCTCATTAAATCAATTATTTTTCCTAAAGTATTATATCTAATACAAAGTTTTTCACTGCCACCTCCCAAGTATATCACTCAGAGATATAATAATCTAATTTTATTTTTTTTATGGTTCCCAAACAAACCCCGAATTGCCTTAAATAAACATTTACCAAATTGGGAAGATGGAGGAATCAATTTACCTGATATTGAGATATATATTATGTCCTCTGTTGTTAAAAATATAACCCTATGGTTAAATGATCACTACATACCTATATGGAAACAATTACATGAACAGGTCTATATTGAACTTAATCATAATATAACAGATCATTTAACTATAATACCATTTCCTTTAGTTTGGATGTTAAAAGATTATCTAGAAGGTAAAAATAAAAATAATAAACTGCCATCCAAATGTATGAATATCACACTAACAACATTTAAACCATACATAAACAAAGTCCCCATTAATTCATGGTTCTTTCTGACCTTCCCTATAGCCTTCACATCCACTATCATTGATACATTCCAAATTCAGAAAATCAATATGCTCAAGATAAGCTCAATAAGCTACTGGCATCAGCTGGTAGAACAAGACAAAATATTAACTAAAGATCAGATAATTAGAAAATACAATATAAATAATGACTTATGGCTACTTCTGCAAAATCTAAGGCAATACCTTATAAATAGAACTGGACAAATGCAAGATACAGTTAGACATACTGTCCCAAAATTTATTGAATATATTATTATAATTAATGATCAACCTTATCAAGGTGCTGGACATCTATCTAACATTTACAAAATAATTAAAACAACAAAAATATGCCAAACAGACACCTACTGGAATTATTATACACAGAAAATAATCACCCTCCTAAAGAAAAGGAAAAAAAGATTATTTTAAAATCTTCTAAGAAGTCATCATTATCAATAAACTTGCAGTTATTCACTTGGAGATTTTTTAATAGAAGTTTTTATACACCACATAAAATATCTAAGATGTATGCTAATGAAGATCTATGTTGGAGATGTCAGACTAAAACAAGAGCTGACTGGCAAAACATTTTTCATGAATGTGTCTTACTTTGTATTTCAATAATATTAATTATTTTTTTCAGAATGTTTTTAATGATAATTATCAATTATCAAAATATATGATTTTATTCAACTCTCCTGTTCTGGATTGTGTGCCAAAAAAGATTTTAAAATCTTATGGACTTTAATGGCAGCAGCTCGCAAAATCATCACCATTCACTGGAAAAGTGAGACTCCTCCTACATTTAATGAATTTAAAAATTTAGCTAGAACAGTTGGACAAATGGAAATATCTACTCTGAAGAACAGAACTACCAGACCTACATCTTTATACAACTCTTGGATGAAAATACTAGAAATAATTGAGAAAATGGACAGATATATGAACTTATATATCATTCTTCATGTTACACATAAACTTATTTATAGCATTCTTCTTAACAGACACCAATGTATATAGTTATATAATGTTTTTAAAGTTTATAGGTTTTACAATTGTATACATATCATTTTCTTTTTTGATTTCATGAAATATTTGACAAATTATCAATAAAAAAAAGAAAAAAAAAGTTGAAAAGAAAAAAAAGCAAAAAAGGAAGGTGCTTTTACGCATAGGGCTTTCTCAGATCACTGTTAAAAACTGAGCACTCATAAAATACATATGCTCTTCATATTATTCTCTCAATTTCAGGTACCGACCTCCTACTTAACATGCTATCACTTTCCCTTAAACTACCCTACCACAACCCCAACCTCCAGTCTCCTATGTATATTATAAGATACCCCCGGTCAGTTATAAGTCATCCCTCCTCTAATGCATTATTTATTTACTATGCAAAGACATTTCCCACCCAGTCTAGTTCTCATTCATAGATATACCATTCTCCAACTCTGTCAGCACAAGTTCCACCAAAAAATGAAGTCTCATAATATTAAATCATCATAGTTTTTGTAATAAAATTACAGATCTATAGGCCTGGATATCACTCTATTCCCCATATATCCCAGCCATCACTGAAACATGGCTTAAATCCAATATGAAAGATATAGAAATACAACCTACAGGCTATAAACTTATGAGGACTGATTGACCCCACAAAAAAGGATGCAGAGTTGCCCTACTGTACTCCAGCTCCCATACCTTCTCCTTCTATTCCATCTTCAACCTCAAATTTCACTAAGCTGAAATACTCATATAATACTTTTAAAGCTAAACTCTAAAAAAAAAAAAACCCTGTATTATTGTACTTTACATCCCCATGGAAACAGCAGACCCATACCTGAAGAATTTTTCTCCTGGGTATGTAGTACTATTACTTACAAAAAAAAAATCATTCTGGGTGGTGTCAGTACTGACTGTCAAAATGTAACCTCTAACAGTCCTTCATCCTGCATAAATCTATTTGGTTTGACTCTACTAATCACAACACCCACTAGGTACAAGAAAAGCAATAAGGGCACAATTCTTCACTGGATTTTAGTGTAAGACCCTAGTAAATATACTATTAGTGGAACCTATCCTAACTCCCTAAGTGATCGTCTCCCGGCATATACACACAGACTTACCACTCATTACCCCCAATACCCACCAACTTCAAGTGGTCTCTACTAAAAGCTCTTCCACTGGATGATACAGTTACAACTTAGGTTCATAGATTGGTACTAGGCTAACTGCCCTTGTGGGCCATTTTTTAAGCCTAGCCAATTGCACCCTGTGAGAATCAAACCCTGTACCTTGTGTCTCTAAGGTAACCACCATAACCATTATGCCACCCTCCCACTTTTAATACCTTTTTTAAGCACCCTAAGTAACCTTGCACCTCTATGTATAAAAAGAGTAAAAATAAACATTCCCCATGGCTATCCACCCTCTGGCAAGGCTTGGAGGAGGGGCTAAATAAAAACAAAACAAAAACTTTCAGCAGAACAAGGAACTTTGTAATCAAGCTAAAAACAAATACGCAAAGTATGGAGAGGAACATTAGGTCTTAATTAGAAGGGATGTTCAGCAAGGACTGTATGGAGAGGGTTGGTACCTTTAAAGGTGGGCCTCCTTTCTGCGCCTTTTGTGAGTTCACGAGCTGCAGACATTTTTTTCATCTGCTCCTGTACAGGTAAAAAATCTAACAGTAAGGTGTCTGAGAACTGTAACAGTGAAAAGGTTGTTTACAGAGCCCAGTGCTCCAAGTGTCAAGTTTTTTTTACATAGGGAAGATTACTTCTAAGTTTAAAAGGAGGATAGTCCAACACGTCTGAAATTAGAAACAGAGTAATCAAGAATCATATTGCAAGTCACAGCATTGAATCCCCAAGTAATTCTTTTTTCACTTTTCACATTTTGGACATAATCATGGTGGTTCCATTTGAGGGGAACTGTAATCCCATTTTTGAAAAGAAAGAACTGGGAGGGTAAATTTGCCTTAAAGCCTACAATCTCCCTGAATTCAATTAAAATGTATTCATCAATTTAGGAAAGTGAATTACAAATTATTTTATTAATGGTTCTGACATGACGTTTGCTCCTTTCTTCACTTTTCTTGGACATTTTTAATGCCTGTTATTTTGATGGTTTCTGTTTGTTTACTGTTCTGCTACAACATATACACATGCATAGGCATTTGCATTTTTCCACACATTAACTTGTTTGTTATATCCCCCTATTTTTAGTGTATGATTGCTATGGATGCTCAGATTTAACAGTGATCTGATGAAGCCCTATGGGTGAAAGCATTTTCTTTTTTGTTTCTTATTAATGCACTTATGATTACAGTTTTTATTTTGATCATGTTTTTATCTGTGATATTTCTTTATATCACATCTTTCACAAGGTTATTGCAGTAGGTGTTTTTTTACTGATTCATGTGGCTGTTGTCACACACTCATGCACATACACACACACATGCACACTTCTTCACTTCAGCTCTCTGATTTTTATTTAGTTTCATTTTAGTTTTTAGTTTATCACTCCTCTTGGGAGGATCTTGTTGTCACCTTGGTGCTAAATAGCCTTTAGTTAAGGGAGTTTTGTGGCACCTTGTTCCTGTCTGGAGACAGACTAGGAGTTAACTACTAGTTCTGCTGTTTGAATGAATGTCTTTTATTTTTTATTAATTATAATTTTCAGTGATTAGTCAAAACACCACCACCATAAGGTTTATGAAGGATAGAGCAAAAATGCAAGACAAAATCAGCATCTTGGCTGTAGCAATGTATACACTACGTATTCTATGACATGTACTTTTTAAACAAACATTAGTTTTTGAAATGAGATGTGTTAGAATTTAATATGTTTAATTTGGCACATATGGTATGGTTTTATGGCTATATAGCTTCTTAAATGCAACTTTTTTTTCAGACTACCTGTACTTTTTATGGAGGATATATTTATAGGGGGAACTACATTTTAGAAGTTGGCATACAATTCCAAAAATCCTATCTATGCCACCAATCAGCACATTATGCAAATTCTGAGACATTTGATAGTTCTGGTTGCATAATATGGTTAGCCATGATGCATCAATAGGTCAACACATACATGCCTATAGTGGCAGCAGTGGTAGTATCATGACACAGGAACCAGGTGACAACAGGTATACTATAAACAAATTTCTCTGAGTAGCTCATGGAACAGATGTGTAGCGCTTAGTGTGTCAACTGGTATCTATTCATTCCTATTATCTCATGTCAGCTCTCTGAACAAAGGAAAACTCTTAACTCGTCTTAACTGATCTTGTATGCTGTCAGGTCAAACACTTACACTTAAAATGAAAATAAAGTGGCTGGCTTTTCAGTGTTCATCGATATTAGCCTCTGTGTTTCATAGTTCACAAAATTTAAACTGTCATGCTTTCATAATTAGTGTTTCAAATTGCTCTTCACAAGGTCTCACTTGCTGCAGTGAAATTCTGAATGTTATGTTTTTGTCTTCTTAAAATATTGATATTTGTCTCAGAATAAACCTCATTCTATTTTTGCTTCCACTGCTGTGTTTATGCTGAATTGAATTACCCTTTTTGAATTTAAGAGTGTGTTGGATTTTCCTCTTCCAGAATAAAATGTCACATAATATCTTATATAACAGAATCACAGGTTTTGACATTACTTAACTATTCACTATAACCTAATTTAGTTGGTTGCGGTGGTGCAGTGGTTAGCATTGTCACCCTACAGCAAGAGGTTCTTCAGTTTGATTCTTGGCTGGACTGCCCTCTGTGTGGAGTCTGCATGTTCTCCCTGTGGTCAAGTGAATATTTAAAGACATGCAGGTAGTTGCGTGTGTTTGTGTGTGTGCCTTCTATGAAGGTTGGGTGCCAGGCTGGCAACTTGACACCGTAAAAACTCCACTGCCAATCAATCTGCAGACTGGTGATCCTCTGTGGCGACCCCTAATGGGAAAAGCCAAAAGATATTGCTATTCACTATAACAATTTATTGGCCCCGAGCATCATTTATAAGTAAAGTCTGTACACATACCTTGTTTTTGTTAAATATGCTGCAATTCTAAACACTGGAACATTTTTGATATGACATACATTTCTCCAAATTCCTCTTTGTCACTGATATCTGGGTGAATACTGAGCACTGTGAAATATTTCACAGGTAAATCAAAGTAAACAAACATGATAGTAGAGATTGTCAGTGTTTACGATCATTATTCTGCATGGTCCTCTCTTTTCTAAAGACATTATGTAATTATAACTGTATATATTCAAAATGTACTGTATTCATTTAGATTACTGAAACAGCTGCAAAATCCTTGTCTCATTAAAAGTTTAACCTAGGAACATATTTACATTTTTTCATTCATCTCTCTGTGGTTTTACTATCGGGTGTGACTAATGAGCAAAGCATTTTGTTTTCTTCCCATCTATCCCCTGCTGTGTAGAATGAAGTGTTCTGCCAGTAGTTGTACAATGCAAGAATTAGTGATAATCCAGTTAGATGATCACTGTGTTCTTATATTTCCAGCAAGCAATGCCTGTCTTCTCAGCTTTCATATACTCCCAATGTAGTCATTACACAATACTTAAAAAAAATGACAAAATCCAGATGTTCTACTGTCTCTGCTGCCAGCATTTACTACATTTTAGTCAATAAAGCTTCACTCTCCATCTAATTACTTTCAGTGGAATTTCAGAAATCATTATGTTACCATTTTACTACTACTGCAAGCTCAGAATATTCCAAAGACTTTATTTTTTAGTATTTTATATATTTTTGCCAGTTTGTTTATACTAACATGAATAAATAGTAGCAGCAACAGGGATAATATAAGAACTATATTGACTATTTTCTGCTCTTGGATCCTATGTCTGATTCCTGATCAGAATATCTCTGTAGCTATCCAAATGTGGCAGAACAGGGCCCTGGATAACTGCCCTCTGTCAAAAGTTTAAGTCCTATTTTTTTCATAAAGGGCAGTGTAATTGCTTAAATCACCATAGTAAAGTCAGTGTCAGGGAAGTCCGTAGAGAAATTTGACTTTTCTTGGCTATGAGCTACTTTATTAAATGAGGTGGTCACCCATCTCTGATTGCATTGGAATGTACATTGTCCTGTTGAAGTAAAACTAGAGGCAATACAGTTTTCTGTGGGTGTTAGTTACTTCTGTTGCTATCTGCCCTTTAATTAGCCAACACACAGAGCTGATCATAATCAGCTTGTCAGGCATACATGTAACTGCTGTACGACTGGGTAATCTCCTCATGTTAAACTCGGGGTGTCTTTTTCAAATGATTCCACAGATAAATTGTGAGGGGCATACTTCTTCCTGTTCCATGACATCTTTTATTATTGTTATTATTATTATTATTATTATTATTATTATTACTATTATATGCTGCTCTATTGTAGTAACTCTTTCTAAGCCTTCTGAATTGTATAGAAACTATATAATATACAAGTAGAGGGAGTGATCTCAGCTGACTAAATAGGGACTCTTTATTTGGGTGGTGAAGGGCACCAAAAGGCATGCAGAAGTGTACATTTACTGATATGCATTACTACACTTTGGGTGCATAAAGTGACAGCAGTGAAAATAGTCCTTTAGGGAGTTACTTGGAATGACTTTCTGTTTAAATCCTGACTTATATTTATTTATTTATTTTTCATTTGTTGACCGGGATAGTCCAACTGGATTAATGTCCATTTTCAGTGGAGGCCGAGGGAGAAAAGCTCCAAAAATTATAAAATAGTTATATGCAAGCAAGTAAAGTATAAAAAGTTATATACGAGCAAATAAAGTATAAAAAGTTAGCAAACAAAAAGCAGTTACATAATTCAGAGATCAAAACAGAAATTTGCACAGTTTTGTATAGCACACAATATATACAACTGACTGTCAGGATATAAGTTCATCTCTCTCAGATATTATTTTCAATCCAATTACTTGTAGCAGGATGTGACCTGTAAATAGGAGTTAGAGAAGGCAGACTGTGGGTAGACATTAGTCAGGTTTGGTGCAGGGACATTGTCAGTGAGATTTAAAATAATTGGTTAGATTTTTTTTAATTGACTAATTGAGGGGTTCAGGATAAGTTCAGATGGAAGCACATTCCAGATTCTGCCTACTGAATTAGCAAACAAGGATTCTCCAGACTGGTTGTTGGCTTTGGTTGGCTGAATCAGCGGTTTAGTAGAGGATCTAAGTAGCTTGGCATTTTTGTAGGGATAGATAATGTTACTGAGGGAGGGTGTTTTGTCTGGGTGGTTAATGACTTTGAAAGCTACAATAAGTTGATTGTATTTTATTAAGCTAGGAAGTTCCCGCCAACCTAAGAGGTTAAGGTTGTGATAGTAGTGTGTCCTGTAAGGATTACCTGTGGCAAACCTGGCAATTTGGTTGTAGCAGCTAGAGAGTTTGTTGAGTTCCGTTTTGTTCAGGTTTGTGAATATTGTTGAGGCATATAATGAAGTGGAAAGGAGATGCATATGGGCAATTGCAGACTTTGCTAGGGGGGTTAAGGAAAGCTTTATTCCTATATAGGGAGCCTAGCTTTTTAATAATGGTTTTGATGGTTTGGTTGATGTGCATGTCAAACTTAAGATTGTTGTCAGTGATGACACCCAGGAGTTTGGTGTTTTTATCCAGTGAGATTATGGTCCCATTGTTGGATGTTATAGAAAATGAGAGATGGGGGGATTTGTGAGTAGGGGAGAATAGCAAAAGCTTTGTTTTATTGGGGTTTAGTAACAGCTGATGATTTGAGAGCCACTTTTCCACTATGTTAAAGGTTTTATGGGTTAATGATAGTAGATCTGTAGGGGTAGAGGCTGCGCAAATCAGAGTGGAGTCATCAGCATATTGTATACAGGTACCATCTGGGATAGCAGTCTGTAGGCCATTAATAAACACTGTGAAAAGAAAGGACCCTAATATGGAGCCTTGAGGGACTCCTAGAGTGACAGGAAGAAAGGTAGAGAGTTTGTCTTGCCATATGACTGCCTGTTGCCTTCCACTTAGATAAGAATGGAGCCATTGTGTGGCATGATTATTTAGGGACAATTTGTTAAAAGTTTGTAAGAGTAAAAAATTTGGTGATTAACCATGTCAAAGGCCTCAGAAAGGTCTAGAAACAAGGCTGAGGTTAGACTGGTATGGTTAGAATAGATAGTGTTGGTGAAGAAAAGGAGGGCTGAGGTTGTACTGTGGTGTGGTTTAAATCCATGCTGGGAGTTGGCTAGACATTTATGTTGTAAGAGGAAGTATGAGTTGTTTATGGATGCACTTTTCCATTATTTTTGCTAGGGGGTGAAAGGATGGCTATTGGCCTGTAATTACAGAGTTCTGTTGAGCTACTACGTTTGTGATGTGGGATCACGTGATATTTTCCAGAGACTGGGGATAGAGGCTTCAGTTATGGTTTGATTTATCAGAATTGAGACTGGATATGCTATGATATCGGCTGATTTTTGTAGATATTCTGAGGGGAGAAGGTCAGCTGAGAGAGTGGAAAGTTTGAGTGATTTTTAGTTTGGCATCCCTCGTAAGCCAGGTGGCAGATTTAGTTTTAATTCTAATGGTGCGTGGAATTGCATGATTACCAAGGACAGTCAGGAAAGTGTTGTTGAAGTGTGCTACTGCCTCATCTAGCGAAAGTTGGTAAAGAACTGCCCAATTACATAATTTTAGTTCTTCTAAGAATTTGCTGAGGTTAAAGTCTTTTTTTTTTTGTTTCTTACTGTTTTATAGATGGTAGTTTTGGGCATTCAGTTTTCTGCCTCGGTATATATGTTAAGAAATAATCACTTAGGTCTTCAGGGAGAGTACCAGATTTGTACATGTGGTGGGGACTATTAATTAATATCCACTCTAGGATGCTTTTCTTCTTATAAGGTTTACTTATTCTAGTAGGGGAGGTAATGGTTTGCTTAAATCCGTGTAGATTGGCATGGGTGAATGGGGGATCTGAAGAGCAATTGTTCCAATCTATGTTGAGGTCACCTAGAACAATGGCTTCCTGAGGGTAGTTATTAACAAGCCAGTGGAGGATATCTTTGAGTGTTTCTGAGTTGTTACCTGGGGGGATGTAGACACATACTATGTTTATACATTGTTTTTATTTATATGCAGTTTGGTTGTTATAATTTCTGCTTTGTTAAATGTGGGTGGTTGGGGGTTATCTGCAGTAATATTGAGTGTTGTTTTATAGAGTATAGCTACCCCACCTCCTTTCCTGCTAGTACGATTTTGTCTGACAATATTATACTTTAGGGGTAGAATTTCATGACCTGTTGTAGTTGGCTTTAACCATGTTTCGGTGAGACAGAGTATATCAGGTGAGTAGGTAGTAAGAAGGGCGTGAAGGTTATGGACCTTGTTGATACTTCTAATGTTCAGATGACAGGTCAGTAGTGAATTAGGGGTCTATTTAGGCTTGGTTATATTGGAACTGTTAGTGTTTGAGTGGATGTTATTCAGAGATGGTGGTCCCGGGTTGGGGTGGATGTCACCATGAATGGTGAGGGAGTGGGGTAGTCTAGCTATGAGTTTCAGAAATTTATTTATCAAATTTTGGTAGTATTTTGACTTAGCATAGATGTGTTTAGGTAAAACAGGGTGGACATAAGAGTGGGAGAAATCCTTTGATGGATATGGCAGAGTGGGCAGAATGGTTTAAGAGGGAGAGGGTGGTGGCATGTTGTTTGAAATAGTTCAATCAAGGAAACTTTTGGTTTTCATAGGTGATTAGGGAATATAGGATAATTAGTAGAGGCAGAATGTAGAGTATTGGAGATATTTTTGAAGGAGGAGAGGGCATTACTGACATATTTAAGACTAATACACCCGATGATGGGTGGCAATGTATGATTAAGTATATAGGGTGGTGAGCTAAGGGTGAATGGAAAAAGGTAGTAAACAGACCATTTTCCTCCCCCTGTACTGCAGTGCACTGTACCCCCTTGGTTATGGCTGCTGTGAATACTGAGCATAGTGCTGTCACTCAGAAAGCAAAGTCTGTTCTGATCTTGAATGCAGGATATGTCAATTGCTGTAGTACATGTGGACTGGTCAGAGAGCTATGGTAGTACATGTGGACTGGTCAGAGAGCTATGATAGTACATGTGGACTGGTCAGAGAGCTATGGTAGTACATGTGGACTGGTCACGGAGGTATGGTAGTGCACGTCGGCTGGTCAGAGAGGTATGGGTTTGGGAAGGACAGGTAGACTGTGCATTCAGGTCCATCCTTCTACTTACTTTGCAGCCTATCGGATGCTGTGTTTGACTGGCATAGGTTTATTAGCCCTTTGTACTGTGCAAGTCAACATTTATGTATCTAAACATTTTTTTTAAGTATGTAGCAATTAATCATACTTTTTAATATATACCATTTATACATTTACTCTGTATTTCTATAGTATATCATCTTTATAAACATCCAAAGCTTAATGCAGGCATCTTGTTCCAGTAATCTCACAACATGAAGAAGACCCTCCAGTGGTTACTACACTGAGCCCCTTGAAATTTTATGCAGGGGACTTCTAAGGGGCCCATGAAAAAGCCAGTGTGGATGATATCTGTGCTGCAGCCAGCTGTCACTTTGTAATGGAAAGAACAGACATTGTTACAGAAACATGCAGAAGCCCTCAAAAAAGTTAAATACACACATTCACACATGTGTGTATACACACAAACACACACACACACACACACACACACACACACACACACACACACACACACACACACACACACACACTCCCGCATCAAATAAATGAATAGATTTCAGTGGACTATTAATGAGAATCACCTCAGGGGTTATAAAACAATTGGAATGCTTTTCTTCCTCTAATTACAAGAAATGGGAATACACTCACAGCCTCATTTCTATGGATACCTGTGTTTCCACTGTAGGAGATCGACATTCACATTTAATTAGGTGTAGAGGCCCATGCAGTGCTGGATGTGTGGATGCATGCCATGTAATTAATTGATTTTGTAGATTATGTTATTACTAAAATATTAATGTCAAAATCCATTGTGACAAAGCATGAGTTATATGCATAAAATACCTTATAACATGTGGCAGTAGCCAAGTAAAAGAACAACATTTTTGGAGCTGAGGTGTTTGGTTATTCTCTGTAGATTGACTGACTTTGGAGTTAGTATGCTTAAGTAAGAGGCCATTGTGGTAAATCTGTTGACATGGGATAAGGAGGGAATTACTGTTCTGCAAATATGCTTGTTTTATTATTTATGTGTTTTGCTTATTGGTGACTTTGCTATTGCTTTTGTTATTTGTAGAACTTGTGCTTGCATCCTTGATTTTTAGACATGAATCTGTGTATAACAGTTTAGAATCTGTGATAAACAAAACCAATCCAGCAACGCTAAATATGCGGGCAATGAGTTGGAAGAAAGAGACTAAGGTTGCAAATAGAGATAAACAAAAGTCAATTGGATCATGGATACCTTCTGTAAGTCACCTGAGGACAAGAAAACAAAGGGGCCATGATATTCTTAGCCTGGAACTTTACCCTCAGCAAAAGAAAACAACTCATGTTTTCCCTGTTCAGGATAATGGTGCCACTGAAGAGGTCTGCATTGGTGAAGAAGTATGAGTACTTGGATGTAGAAAGAAGTGGGGCATCAGTACTTGTGACACCAAATCCACATTGCTGCAGGAAGTAATTGGACTAGAATGCTGCCAACACAAGAAGTCCTGGTAAAGTAAATATAAATTTGCAGTGATCACATTGTATCAAGTTGCATCAATATAGCGGACAAATAGCAAGCACACTATCTTGCTTGGGAATAGTACTGTGGAGATAGACTGAAAAATGTAGGAAGGGAGGAACTAACCCATAAGGGAATTATTTTCTTTTTTCCTCCCTTGCTTAGTTTTAATGTATATGATGAACTGAGGAAAGAATGGTGATATTACATTGAACATTTTATGAGACTGATCGATTACATAGGATCATAGAAAGTTACTAGGCTATGGGCCCTAGGGCCCTAACAAGCCTAGCCAAGTTCTTACCCTTATTTCCACAATCAGCACCTACTGCCCCATCCAAGAGGGACACATGTGGGACTCCCAGGGTGAATTTATGGTCACCCATCCAAATGTCCAGATTGCGTTTGAAGAGGGCCAAAGAGGTGATCTGTTTGACATGAAGTGAGAGTCTGCTCCAAAGGTGTGGTAACCTCTGGGAGACAAATCTGTCCCTCCAGTAAGTTTTATTAATGTCAAATACCAGGTTAAGGTCTTTAGAGTGAGTAACCATGTACCATTTCATTTGCAGATATGCAGCATTTCCAATAAAGCAGTCAGAGATTGCCTTATATGCAAGGCAGAGATCACCTCTGAGTAATCTGTATGAAACAGAATAAAGTGACAGTGGTTTTAGATGATCCCCATAGGACTGATGCTGAAGACCTTGAATTTTCCTTGTGAAGAACATTTGTGGTTTCTCCAATTTCTGCAGGTGCTTGGAAAGGTACATACCAAAAGGGTCTTTGTACTCAGTTAGTGGCCTGATGACAGAAGAGTACAGGGAAGTTATAACTCCTTTTTTTTCTGGAGGCAGTGCCCTTACTTATAAGTTGAGCAATATTAAATGCCCTTCTTACCACTGTGGAGACATGGTAGTCAAAGGTAAGGTTGCTGTCAACATGTGTGCCCAGGTCTCTCACCCCTGAATGCATAGTTAAGGTGTTGCTATTGATGTGGCAGTTAGCAGGGACATCGCTTTTACCAAAAGGAATGATAATACATTTTTTGCATTGAGTTTAGGCCATGACTTTGGAACCAATCATATGTTTGTGTAAGACCCTCTTGTAGGATGTTGACATCATTTGGAGATTCTATGACTGCTCCCAGTTTGCAGTCATCAGCAAACATAGTCAGCCACAGACTTTTAGTTTTTGCTTGTACTTCAGAGAAATAGATTCCAAACAGTAGAGGTCCCAGGACTGATCCCTGTGGAACACCACTGGTTACAGGTCTGCTGTTGGAGGTGGATTTCCCCTATTTTTATTATATGAGTTCTATCCATAAGCCAGTTAGTGACCCATCTAATGATATAAGGGTTGATGGCTAGTTGGGTGAGTTTGTCAATGATGCCCAAGTGGGATATTGTGTCAAACATCTTGGCTAAGTCCAAGTAGGCTGTATGTACAGATTTCCCTTCACCCAGAGCCTTGGTGACTGTCTCGAAGAAGTCTACCAGGTTTAACAGGCATGATCTCCCTTTGACAAATCCAAACCGAGTAGGGTCAAGTGTTTGGAGATTACCTATATCTTTGTTGATGAGGTCCATGATGATTTGCTCCATGACCTTGTAGATAAGGCTAGTCAGGCTAATAGGTCTATAGTTCCTGGGGTCAGTGAAAACACCACCTTTGTGCAAGGGAATAACGGTGGCTGTTTTCCATTCAGCTGGCATGAAGCCAGCGCTTAGAGACTCTGATTGAAAAGAGTACCCAATGGTGTTGCTAATTTATGTTGGAGCCCATGTAGGACACAGCCTGGGATGTTATCAGGTTATGCTTCAGCTCCTTCTGTTTTTTTCTGAGTGGAATAATAAAAGTGCTTTTTTTGTTTTCTGCAGAATTGATTAATAGCTAGAGTCCTGAGACTGGCAGGCAAGAGCCAGTGTTTCTGGATTATATGGAATACTGGTTTAATAGTCTTTTTTTTCTGATACCTGTTTTGCATATGCATGTAACTAAAACAATTTTTTCCTAAGAACAATAAAATTATTTGTTCAGAGAAAGAACAAAGGATTTACGGTGTTATTGCTGTAATTTACTGTTTGTTGTTATGCTATTTATTTTGTTTTTCATATAGATTAATGGCATTATTCTGCTGCTTGGTTTTAAAAGTTTCCACTGGGTAATATGAAAGGTTTAGGGAAATGATTTTGAGCAAATGTTTGACCAGAATGTGAAGGGCTTAATTACCCATTAAAGCAAAAAAATATTCTAGATGCAGGTAAAAGACATGGTGACCATATGGCCCAAGTACAACAGACTAAACTAAAACGATAGTGATAAACACATTTGTAGTGCATGGAGTGCAGTGATTATGGAACACATTTGTAGTGCATGGAGTGCTGTGATTATGTAACACATTTGTAATGCATGGACTGTGGTGACTATGCTCCAATATTTGGAAAAACACAAATCAGTTAAGCACCTCTATAGCACAAGACCTGATCTTAACAAATCTTAAGCAAACACTGCTTCACTTGTTAAGATCAAGTATGGTGCTATGCAATTAAACCTGCCAGTACTGGCCAGCAGATGACAGTGGCAGATTAAAAACATAGATTTGTTTCTACCTGCCATATGTGCTGGTAATGTATCTGCCTTTTTTAATATAACATAATGTCTTACACTGTCTTTCTGACAGTGCTTGCTAAGTGCTTTAAGACTCTGAAAGCCAGCAATACACTTAACATGTTTTTACTTCCATAACCAGTAGTACATGGAACAGATAAAGCTCCATATACTACAAAGAATTATGACTGATTCTCGAGTCATACCCCATTATTATGTGTTCTTGACATGGATGTCAAGATTCACCTCTCAGGCTTCACTCCTGAGATGAATTTCTTGGCATCCATAATAGGTTGGTTATGATTGGTGATCCACTCTTAATCCTTTATGTTACAAAACTGATTAGTCAGCAGTGCATCTGTCAAAGGGGATGATAACATTTTGGTGGAGATGGCTGGGTATAGAAAATAAATATGAACTTTTGGAGTGATGTACAAGATATCCAGGAGTGAATAAAGTATCCTGATTGCAAGATATTACAACCCAAACACAGATGAAATTGTATACCTAAAGGGAATGTTTAACCAAGGTAAGGAAGAGACAGACCAAGATACAGTTTTGAAACTGGGAAGGAGATTTTAACCTTGTGCTATATGCTGTAATGGAAATCTTCCTTGCTGGGAAACCTCATCATCCAAGGGTACTGTAAATGTGATATGGTATGTGAAAGAACCTCATTAATCAATGTATGATGGGCCTTTTGACTGAATCAGCAGGATTTTACTTTTTTGGCACCAGTACATGGGGCTGCAGTTTGGCTAGATTTTTGTCTAACAAATTCAGTGCTGGCAAAGAGGGTAATTGATGTTGAGATCATAGCACATTTACACTCAGACCACAGTCTGCTTTTGATGGAGATTGTTGGTACAGGTAACTACATACCACCATGAAGACTGGACTCTCTCATTCTTAGAAAACACAATAAAATGAATATATTGGAGCCTAGATGAAATAGTATTGGGAAACTAAAAACACAAAAAGGGACCACATTAAAGCATAATGGGAGTTGATGAGAGGTGTTTAAGACAGAAGTAAGAAATGTGGTGTGGAGAAATAAAATTATGAGGGACAGAAAGTAGAACCTCTAACACAGATATTTACAGGAGCAAGTGATCTGACTAGGGAGTTTGTACAAAAACTAAAAGTGTAAGGGCCCTGATATTTTTAGATTAATCACAAACTGAATGCCCTTAGATATATACAGAGCCAGTATACATTGGAAAAATTAAAGTATTTCACCAGGCTAAAGGTATAGTGCCACAAAGGTAGTGGCTCACTGACAGAAAAAGAGGAAGTTCGCATGTAGGATTTCATTCCTCAGGAACAAGGGCAGGAGTATAAATAGGGTCTATATTACGAGAGCGAAAATACTATTAAGTGAATACTAAAACCCTGACACATACTGCGTGAACCGCGGATATCCGGAATGCACTCAACTGTGAAATTTTAACTGTCAAACTGTCATACTCGGCCAACCCCACCACCTGCTACATACTACCTACCCAAACAAAATAAATAAAGCACATACATACACTAACCAAACCCTACTTCTAACCCTAAAGTAAAGCACAAGCACCCTACTTCTAACCCTACACTAAACCCCACTTACACAACTATCTATGCACTATAGGTTCATAGATTAGTACTAGGCTAACTGCCCTTGCAAGCCATTTTAAGCCTAGCCAATTATCCCTTGTGAGACACAAATCCTGTACCTTGTGTTTGTAAGGCAAACACCTTAAACATTTGGCCACTCTCCCAGCCTATCCTTAACCCCTCCCTAACCCTAAGGTCCGGAACTACCACACGCTTCCCCTACATAGATATACACTAACAAAATAAATAATCCACATACATACATTTAACAAAACCCTACTTCTAACCTTACACTAAATCTAACATACATAACCTATCTATGCACTTACCTTAACCCGCACCCTAACCCTAAAGTCCGTAACTATCCAACACTTACCTTATACAGCTATTCCACAGATCGGCCAACCATGGTAATTTGACATTTCTGAAATCACGGTTTTGTACTTTTGTTATAAGTCCGTTTCACACCATAAGTGTTGATGTTTACATATTCACGTAAACGGACATTTGCTCAGCTAGTATAGACCCGTTTAAATATTCTCTGCTGAAGGGTTTAATAATATCATGAAAGAGCTTTACCAAGAACTGTATGGACACCTTAAAACACTCAACCTTCAGAGCATGCAAATTATTTTATTCCTTGAATATGCTGCAGCTGACTCCCATGGAATTATCCAGCCTTAATGCATAACTTATTGTATCTGTGATTATGGTGGTCATCAGCTCACAGCTACAAGTGCATTGGCCCAGATGGCTTAGCAGCTGCGATTTATAAACATTTCAGGGGAGACTGGCATCTGTTCTCAAAGGGGTGGTTGAGGGGGTACACCTGAAATAGCATCTAATATATTCCTCTAGGATGACCTTAGTGCCCTACTTCCAAATAAGGGGAAAGATCAGGCATACTAAAACTCAGAGCAGAAATAAAGTCTACCAATGCCAAATCTGAAGTAAGACTGGCCTCTCAGGCCAAGGAAAACCAAAAGGCATTATTTAGCTATGTCTGCAACCTCAAAGGCAATAACAACTGTGTGCAGAGCTCATTGTTAATGGAGTCACCTGTACTGAGCCAGAAGATATAGCAAACCTACTAAATGACAAATTCAGCTCTAACTTTGTCTCTGTCTCCCCCTTTCCACAGGAAATACCATCAAATATAACTCCCCCTGCTATCACTAGGGAACAGGTTCTTAATGCTCTCTCTAAGGCCACAAACATTGCATCAGTGGGCCCAGACAATATCCCAGGATGCCTTCTGAATAGCATGAAACATGACCTATCAGGTCCTCTGGAACTGCTATTTAACTGTAGCCTCCAAACAGGCATCATGCCTCATGAATGGAGAACAGCAACAGTCATCACTCTGCATGAAGGTGGGCCATCTACTGATACTGGAAACTGCAGACCCCCTAAGTCAAACTAGTTCCATATGAAAAGCCATGGGAAGAATTACCATGGAAATGATCAGTAATGACACAGGAAACATCCAGACACTAGGCACAACCTAGTTTGGTTTTGTCAAGGGCAGGTCTTGTCTATTCAGCCTGGTGGACTTTTTGAGAAGGTCACCAAAGCAATAGATGAAGGAAAAATGGTTTACACTGACCTGGCCAAGGCATTTGACACAATACTCCACTCAGGCATTGTTGACAAACTCAATTGGTTAGGTACAAATGCTTATGTCACTTGGTGGATAGCCAGCTGGCTCACAGACAGGACCCAGGAAGTTAGAATTAGGGAGTATACCTTTACAAAGAGGCCAGTCACAAGTGGAATCTCTCAGGGCTTGGTACTGGGACTGCTCCTTTTTTGCCCTTACTTCTCTGAAGTCAAGGCCAATGTCAATGGCTTCTGGCTGACTAAATTTGCAGAGGATTGCATTAGGAGATGTCATTGGATCCTCTACTAACACAAATGATATCCAGGAAAGGCAGACACAGACAAACAACTGGTGTCAGAGCCATGGACTAAAACTAAATGCCAAGAACTGAATAATAGTATCCTTCTGGAAGTCATCCACCTATGGTAACTATCATATTGACAACACACCGCTAAGAGTTGACCCAGTAGTCAGGGACTTGGGGACACACACAGACAGTAATCTAATCTTTGATCATCATGTGTCTATAGTGGTGAAGAAATAATTCTATGTTGTGCAACTTATGAACAAAGGTATGGCATCTAAAAGTCCAAGGAGGTCATTGTTCCACTGCATTCGGTATTCATCAGATCTATCACTGACTACAATGCCACCTTTAGTATGTACCTAACTAGGCATATCCAACAATTAGAATGTCCACAGAGGTTCCTCACTAAAAGACTGCATAAGTAACATGTCCTATGCAGACTGCCTCAAGGCTCTATCCCTGTATTCTGTCGCCTATAGGCTGTTGAAGGGCATACAAGGCATTGTCAGACCCCACTCTGATGGACATCCTGCATATCCACAAAACAACTAACACCAGAATTACCCATTCTAAAGACTTAAAACTTGCCTGTAATATAAACAGGACCTGCTGGAGAGACAGATATGTATCCCAAAGACTACCCCTTCTCTGGAACAGGCTTACCATCCATGAGAAACAGAGTTCCTCCCTAACCCAATTCAAATGCAACTTGGACATCTGAATGGGAAAATGCATCCTCTGGTTTGGCACCTATGTCTATAATGGACACAGGCAGCCTGTAAATGGTTCCTCTTACAGGCCCCTGCTTGTAAACATTTCATCTCCCAAGTCCCTGCTTGCACTTATAAAGGGTACCAGAACTTTTCAGAGATTTGGGATGCATGGCTATGCTGAAAAAGGCCCTTTATGGTCATTAGCCTTGTAAACATCTATGAACCTATGAACAATTACTGCCCAACAGAAACTGAAATAGAAACAAAAAATGTTAGTGTTAAGAATGGAGAATCTTGCCAAAACTATTACTTCTCTTCAGAGATAGTTGTTAAAATGAGAACGGGTGAAACAAACCTGGAATGTCTGTATTTGCATTGAGCTACCATAGCAATGATTAGTCAGGCATATCAAATGCTCACTTCCATATATTTTTCACAAAACTTAATATGTTGAACAGGACATTTTTGTGGAAGGTAAAATAACATTATGGGATCAAACTCTTCTATCTAGGCATGCAAATTATTGGTCCCAGTGTCAATGACCATTGCATGCATAAATTGATTAGCTTTTGTTCTGTTTATACCCCTCAAACTCTTAGAGCAAGAAGTCTGGGCAAAGGCCCAAAAATATGGTCAATTTTTAAATACTGTTCTTATAAACTTAGAAAGTTGATAGAACAATAGGTTTTGCACTAGCACAAATTTTCTGAAGAATATGAAGTCAGAGATTCAAATGCCTGTCACTATTTTCTAACTTATATCTTTAATGAATTACCACTAATTTGTCAGAAAACCACAATTTTATGAAAAATGGACCAAAAATATGAGGTCAAAATCTGGACATTCTGCGAAAATCTGTACAGTTGAGAGATACGTTTCCATACACACTTTTTGAAGGCTTATGCTCACTTTCTGCATGTCTATTTCTACTGGAAATGGGAGCTCTAACTATATACCAGTCACAGTTGGACAGTGTTTTGAGATAAGGGATAAGATGATGTTCATAGCAAATTTATTTGTGAATGATTGTTATATGGGTTTCGGATTTGCACAGCAGTATAGACTGTTTAATTGGAATGTTAGCATGTTTATTGGCAGTTTCAGGACTGGCCACAAATCCAGGGAGACCTAGGTTGAAGCCACTTAATTAAGAGGGAATGGTATAATATCAGGTGGATGGAGATCTGACAATTCTTGCAATGGAATACTGGGCCAGCACATTTTTTTGCGATGTTTAAGAATGGTAAACCTCTCTGGCAGGAATGTCTCCTCTTGCTAGTATAGAAGCTACTGTTTTAGCTCCAGTTAAAACTCATTGGTGATTTTCCAAGCCACAAAAAAGGCAATATTAAAGGGTTAAAAATAACAAATGAATTGTTGTTTTTGTCATTATTTTTTGTGGTAACCTTTCTAATAGTGTGATCATCAATATGCAGTTTTGAGAGCAACCCTTTTGCCATTGTCTCTATGAAACATCAAGAAGCAAAACATCACTTTAAATGTTGACCATTCTATTGTCATCTGGCATTTTCATTTGGACAGGTTTTTAGCTCTTTTTGCCAAATTAATGCCCAGATATTTCAGTATTTCCATTATGAGAATTGGCAGGCCTCTGTCTACCTGATATTGCTCTATTCCTTCTTGACTTAATGGCATTGACTTAAGTTTCTCTTGATTTGTGGCCATCACGGGCTTGACAAAGCGAGTCCTTGTCTCTGGTTATAGCTGTTTTGTGCTCACTCAGTTATGAAAATACAAATATAAAAATAAAACTATGCATACAGAGTTTTGAACAGTGCATCTTTGACATTCTTGTTTCTCACTGTCTGACTTTTCATATGTTCTCCTGCCATTATTTTGTTACACTACTTGGTTAAGAAAGCCATCTCCATTCAATGTCATGATGTCATACGGAGCTATGAGGGCTAAATAAAAATACACTAAAAAGGCACTATAGGTGAGAATGAGTTGACCACCCAGCATTATCAGTTCCACTTATAAAGTCAACAAACTGTTTCCCTGCACATGGTCACGGAATTTGTGGATAAGGTTTAACTCAGTTTCAGTTCCCTGATGTTGAACTACCAGATTGCTAGATTGCTTTACCTACAGGAAATCGCCACTGATATGATTTATATTTGTGCTTCAGCAGTGATGCAATGTGTGTAAACATTTGCCTGTTGTTATACAGTCATGGATGTAGGTAGGTAAGGGCTGCTGTGGGTTGCACTGGGCATATGCATTACAAAAAATGTTATCTTTGCATGTTTAATTGAAGTACAACTTGAACCAGTTTGTTTCATCTGGTTTACTCTTCAGTAACTTGAAATGCAGTAAAGAGAAGGGAAAACTTAGTATATAGCACGCCCACTGTTACAAGGTAAACCCTCCTGAAACCACCACAAGCCCAGTTTTTAAGAACAACTGTTTATTCAGATCCTTGAAAGAGATAACAATAAGCATTTGTTGTTTTAGCTCTATGAGCATTAGCAAGTTTTCAACAAGGACATTTAGATAAAATCTGTAAGATTATATGAGTCAAAGGAAACCTCTCTTGACAATATTCTGATCATTCATGATCATAGGTTCATAGTTAATTACTAGGCTATCAGCCCAAGAACCACTTTAAACCTAGCCAAGCTTACCCCAAATTTACCAAAATGTGTTACAATATAGGCTTGTATACATCAAGCATTTATAGGTTGTGCCATCCATTAGGGAAATAGGTGCCAAAAGAGTGGTAAATTTGAAATTTCCCATCCATTAGTTCAGGTTACATTTGAATAGGGTTAGGGATGAGCTTTGCTTCACATAGATGGGAAACCTGTTCCGGAGAAGAGGGTAATCTTTGAGACACATACCTATCCCTCCAACATGTCCTGTTTAAGTCGTAGATGAGGTTTATGTCCTTAGAACAGGTATTTATGATGCTTGTTGTTTTGTGGATGTGTAACAAATCCATCAGTATGGGACTAGAGGATGCCTTGTAGGCTAGGCATAGATTATCACACTGCAATCTGTAGAAGATCAAGTACAGGGACAAGGCTTTGAGACAGTCCACACAGGACTCGTTGTTTACTCCCCATATTCTTTTAGTGAGGAACCTCTGTGGTCTCTCAAGCTGCTTCAAGTGCTTGCCTAGGCACATTCCAAATAATGCATTGCACTGAATGATTGGTTTGATGAGAACTGAGTACAGTGGAACAATCACCTCCTTGAACCTGGATGCCATGCCCTTCCTTATAAGTTATGGAATGTAGGATGACTTTTTTCACCACAGTAGACATATGGTGGTCAAATGTCAAGTTACTGTCAACATGACTTTCCAGATCCCTGACTACTGGATCTAATTTAAGAGGTGCATTGTCAATATGATAATTTCCAGGCATGGCTGTCTTTTCAAAAGATACTATTATGCTTTTTTTCACATTCAATTTTAGTCCATAGCTCTGGCACCCAGTAGCTTAGCTAGAATGGGGAGAGACGGGCAACTGCCCTGGCTGCAAGGTGCTGAGGGGGAGTGATCAGCTGATGCCAATCACTCTTTAATGCATACCAGCTTTTAAATGCCAGTATTGCATTTGCTGTCAGCCCTGAGCTCCCTGTGTGATAAAACTGTAGCAAGTGTTTGCTACATTGTAGCAGGCAGTTTGCTGCAATTTAAAGCATTCCTTTTTTAATTAAAACCTGAGCTCTGTAGCATTCTGTGCAGCATATAAACTGCAGCAAATACTTGCTACATTGTAGCACACATTTTGCTACAGCTTAAATGTAAACAAAACAATCATAATTTTTTAATGTAAAATCTGAAAGCTGCAATGCTCCATGCATAGTGCAAAACTGTAGCAAAGCAGTTCTCCATAGTTTAAAAGAAAAAAAAATTATATATATATATATATATATATATATATATATATATATATATATATATTTTTTTTTTTTTTTTTACAGGTGCAGGGCACAGATATAGGACCTGACTGGCTTCTGCCCAGATACCTGACTGCAAACCTTTTTTTTTTTTTAGCCTTCACTTGAAGGGGGTGTGTGGTGGGGGTGTGGATTGGGTATTTTCTGAGGGAAGCTGACATTCCTGCAGCAGCTTTGTAGAAGTTCTTTCTTTTTGGTCTTCATTTGAAGAGCTGAGGGGATGGGGCACTAGTTAATTGGGCTGGCACAAACTAGGAGCCATTATTGAATTGCAAATGATATGGATATTCTACAAAAGGGCCTTATAGAAACAGATGCTTGGTGCCAGAGCCATGGGTTCAAGCTCAATGCCAAGAAATGTATAGTTATCCCCTTTGGGAAAAAACATGTACCTGTAAATTACCACATAGGTGGCAGTACACTAAATACCAAAGTGATAAGAGACTTAGGGACACAGGTGGACAGTGGTCTCACCTTCGATAACCACATCGCCACAACATTGAGGAAATCCTTCTATGTGGTACACCTCATCACTAAGGGCTTTTCATCCAGAAAAAAGGAGGTCATTGCCCCACTGTACTCATCCCTTATTAGACCCCTTATAGAATACAATGCCCTGTTTGGTATGTAACTCTCAAGGCATCTGTGACAACTGGAAAGGCCACAGAAATACTTCACTAAAAGAATCATAGGCCCAAAGCAGATGCCCTATGCTGACTGTCTAAAAAAAACTCCAGCTATACTCTGTCGCATATAGTCTACTCAGAGGTGATCTCTGCTTAACATACAAGACCATGTCAAACCCAGAGCTGTTGGACATGCTACACTTAAAGAAATCCCAATCCCTCAAAGCCACATGCTCCAGAGATCTAAACCTTTTCATCTCAATGAACAAAACATGCTGGAGGGATAGGTTCCTGACCCAGAGACTCCTCAGACTCTGGAATAGACTGCCCATACATGTCAAGCAGAGTGCCTCTTTGGCCATCTTCAAAAGGAACCTTGACGATTGGATGGAAGATAGGAAATTCACCCCAGGGATCATGTCAGTCGCCCTGCTGGACAGGGTTCCAGGGAAGTAAATATTGTGGGAAGAAATAGCCAGGGAATTGTTATGGCTAGGCTTGTATAGGCCCTAAGGCCGATAGCCTAGTACCAACCAATGAACCTATGAACAAAGCACTGGTTGAGCCTACTATGTCTCTGCTAGCAGCATTCATTTGTTTGCATCAGCTCCCTTGAAGGGTATCTGTGTCTTTAGGAGACCATGTCTAATTTGCAGTCATTTCCAAATTTGGACATCCAGAAGGTCTTTATGTTTTCCTTGACTTCAGAGATGTAGTTGCCAAAAAGGAAATGCCTCAGCACTAATCCCTGTGGGACTCCACTAGTGACTGGCCTCTTTGTGGAGGTGGTTCCCTCATCCTAACTTCTTGTGTCTTATCAGTGAGCCAGCTGGCTATCATTTGTATGACATATAGGTTTATGCCTAATTTTGTAAGCTTATCTATAATGCCTAGTGAGGTATTGTGCTAAACACCTTAACCAGGTCAGGTTAGTCAGTGTGCACTGTTTTGCCCTTATCTTGCTGGGTGATGCCCTTTCTGTTTTTGGACATGTTTTTTTTTTTTGTTATACAACTCATTTATACTGGGATTTCACCTGGGTGGATTGTTTTTGGAGGTTGTACTGTATTTATTTTGGGTAGGTACCCCTGTTTCTATGCAGCTATTTACATGATTGTAGATGGTTTCTGTGAAAAATTCCACATAGATAGTTGTGTTCTCACAGTTTGGGGAGGGCTTGGAATTTTGCTAGGCTGCCACTTAGCAGGTGGTAATTAGTTTGAACTGTTGGTAGCTGGAATTGACTGTATGTATCTTGGGCTCTTGAAAACTGCCTGATAACATTCAGAGATGGTTGTTGCTTAGGATAATGGCTTCTGTTTGGTACAGTTTGTAATACAACTTTCTTCTTGAGTTTATTAATGCAGTCATAAGTATGTTTTCAGCTATGTTAACAGCCTGTTATGTTACATTTCATATTATCTGATGGTTCTTGTATCTTCTTGATGTGAACATTATGCAGTTCTTTATGTTGTAATAACTCCAGAGACCACCTCTTTGTGTTGCATCACATGGTTCCTTTTTACGATATTTGAAACAGTCTGTTCATAAAGATCATTTCAGCTCAGTTCAATTCTGATGTTGAACAGATACTACTGGTTTAACACATGCCAGTTGTGCCCCTGAACATGCTGACATTCTTGACCCTGACTCTTTTGGTATTCCCCTCTCCCAGCATCAGCTATACCAGCATTGGGGAAAATAATTAGGGTTGCCATTCCTTCATGGCAGTGTTATTACACACAATATATTTATGTTTGTTGCATAGCTGGGCCTGCCCATGAAGGTGCTAAAATATATTACTGCTTCTTCTCTACCAGGGATTGATAACAGAATATAGGCGAAGAGAAAGGGCTAGGGGATTGCTAAGTGAAAGTCTCACTCTGGAAGAATTTTCAGATGAGTCTAGAACAGACGCTGATGTTAAAAAGGAGATAATTACTAGGGCATGTAAATATTGCATGATAACCATATAAGAACAGAATGGGAGGAGAGAATGGGAAGGCAATGTACAATGGAACAATGGAAGGTCATGGGTATGGTTCCCAGGTATGCAACAACGTCCAGAAGGTTTAGAACTTTTTAGTTAGAAGTATTTGCATAGGTATTTTTTTATTCCTTGGGCAGACTTCAAAGAATTTTTTTCTGAGGTAAGCATCAAATGCTGAAGGTGTGATGGGTAAGAGAGAGAGAGAGAATTGGGACAATTTGTTTAGCCATTTGCTAAACAAAGCAAAAAACTCTCACATTAAAAGCAGACTTCACATGACTAAAAGTAAATTCTCTTCTGCTGTAACTCACATCATTGAAAGTATATCTCGCAAGCAATTAAATGACATGAGATGTGTTATAATTTGCAGTCAAACATTGTATAGTTAAGAAATAATTAGCAGTTCAACTTCTCCAAGTTGTTTGGGTTTCTAATTCACAACAGGAATGGACTCCATTCTTAAGTCAGGATATAATTAAAGTTCATGAAATCAGTCTTGTTTCAGTGTTTGATGTTGGCCAAAAGTGCTCCTCAGAGCACCTGCAATGTGTCCAGAACTGACTCTTTTTGCAGTTCATACAGAGTTACATATATTGGTAGCATAAATGCAACTATAGATTCTTTTTTATAAGACCCGTTGCTCCTACTACTATTCAAACTGTCTGGCTATCTTTATTCCACATTGCTCTCATTTCTGTCTGCAAATCCTGATATTTTATGACTTTCTGTCCCTCTATACATGAGACACTGTAATCAGTGGGTGTAGCAATTTAAATGATCAAAGCTACTTTTGTGTTTTTTTCATAGGCTACAATATCTGGTTTTCCCACATCTGTTTTTGAACTGCTGGTAATGGATGATCCCATGTGATTAAACTTCATCATGCTCTATAGCGCGTTGTGATTCATGGTTCCAATGCTTCTCAGCTGCATATACATTGTAGTGTTTGCACAATCCTCAATGCAACATTCGTGGCACATTACTGTGCCTTTCAGTGCACACCCAGCAACAAGGTTTTTGACTGTTTCCAATTATTTTTTTTACAGAACTTGCATTTGTCTGTTTCTTCCACATGTTCAATGGACTTTATAAACCCGCCTATATGTAGTCCACTATCCTGGGCAGCCATTATTAACATTTCATCCCTTGGTTCTCAACTCACATCTCCTTAAACATTCTTGTGTCAAATCCTGATCAACATGATGTTGTTCTAGAAGATCTCTAAAGACTTTCCACCATATTTATGGCTTTTTCATATTTCTTTCCTTTCTTATCTGATCCTTATATTTATGTTCTTTCTTTTGTTTTTTGGCACATTCAGTTATTTTCTGATTTTTGTCTACTTCTGGTTTGATTTCCATTTTCACTTGATGCTGGAAAGCTTCTGCTAAACTATTCAGAAAGGTCATCTTAGACTTCCTCTCTTCATGTTTTAAAACTTTCAGTATGCTTGGATCTGATTAGTTCAGCAGTTATGCGTGCAGTCCCACATCTGCAGAGCTATACATGCAATTAGTTTTCAGGAGGCCTACACTTCCTCAGAGAGTGGAATGTATATTCTTGGTATACACCAACTTAACTAATTTGACCATTTGGGGACAGAGGAATAATATGCTGATAAATACATCAAAAACTAAGCATATGAGATTTTGGAGACATAAATGGAAACGTGAATATTTAAAATAGCAGTGAGTGAAACTGCAGATTCATTTAAGTACCTGAGTATATTAGTAGAGCTAACTTGATCGAGTTTTTCTAATCATATCAACCAATTGGTTAATGATAGTTATAGAACTATAGGTTATGTAAAATGATTTATAAAGTCTAGGAAATAAGAAATGATGAAGTCATTGTTTGTTAATTACATTAGACCCAAACTTGAGTATGGAAAAATAAAATGGAAACCTTATTAAGAAAACAAACATGAGTAAACTGGAAAGAGTACTCTCACTCTCACTCTCTCTCTCTCTCTCTCTCTATATATATATATATATATATATGGATTCCATACATTTGGTCGAATTACACTTATATGATTCCAGGCTCAAAAAATGATTCCAGGCTTTTCACTTCACTGAAAGCTCACTTGGTTGAGGTTCATTTGGTCGAAAATGGAATATAGCCCCTGCCCCACTGCAGTGCAACCCTGGAGTGAGAATATTAAATAAGGGGGGGTGTGGGGGCACAGCCCCCCACATTGGGGGTGTGGGGGTGTAGCCCCCCACATTATGCCAATAGTTTTTACTAAAGATATATATGTCAATGCATTTCTAATGGATATACCTTCTTATAATAGTGAATACATTAAAATTATGTGGGGGGCTATGCCCCCACACTCCCCATTTTGGGGGGCTGTGCCCCCCACACCCCCCTTATTTATTAATCTCACTCCACAGTTGCACTGCAGTGGGGCTGGGGCTATATTTCATTTTCGACCAAGTAAGCTTTCAGTCAAGTGAGCTTTCAGTGAAGTGCAATGCCTGGTATCATTTTCGACTAAGTGTAATTCGACCAAATGTATGGAATCCATATATATATATATATATATATATATATATATATATATATATATATATATATATATACATACATATATATAATAAGAGCATCCATGGATGTGAAATTTTAAGTTATTATGAAAGACTAAAATATTTCAGCTTGTACAGTGTCTCTTTTAGATAAGAGGAGACCTTATTCCTGTATATAGGGCATTTAGAGACAACTATCTCTGGGAATGTTTGGGGTTATCAGAAAGTAGTAGCGAATCATCAGACAGCCTATGAAGAAGATTCTATAGGAATGAGAAGTGTACTAATTGTTTTTTTTGAGAGAGCAGCTGATGCATGGAGCAGACTACCAAATTACATTAAAGGAAGAACAGCCTGGACACTTATTATGGGAACAACTCTTTTGGTATATTGGCAGGGTAGAAGGGCATTAATGCACGGGCTTGAAATATTTGTACATATGTATGAATCTTTGATTTTTACATATCATTTGATAAGCATGAAGCATTTTTCTTGTTTTTCTGTCCAACTGATCCAGTACCTTTTGGGGATAGTCAGTCACTCCAAAACTGTAAGTTAGAATAGGAAGAGCAATTTGTTTATAACTTTGACTTTGTTCCCAGATGTCAAGGCTGTTTTCAATATTAGTTTAGTCTAATGACATATTCCTTACTGAGCTTTATTCACATTTGTTCATGTTTTATTGACAACCCTTCATCAGTTCCTAGATATTTATAGTCTCCCTCCTGTTCAAGTTCCTTTATACCACATTCCTACCTCGGGTTGATATTTTCTTGATTATGCAGCTCTCCTGTGATAAATGTTGCTTTTGCACATTTATCAAGACCAAATGCCATTCTTATATTATCTGAGAAAGTTTGAACACTTGCAGTTGTGCTTTCAACTCCTCATGATGAACTATACAGATGTAAATCATCCACAAAAAGTAAATACAAAGTCTTTAAGCAGGGTTGTTTTCTGGGAGTCAAATTGAAACCAAGACCTTATCTGTTAAGCAAACATCTTAATAGTTTAAGGTCAAAACAAAACAACAGTGGTCACAAATAATCACCCTGGAATATCCCCCTTACAACAGTTGTCACAAAGAATCACCCTGGAATATCCCCCTTTGAAGTTTTATCTCTGGGATAATAACTTGCCTTCTGCCATGCCTTAATTGCAAAGTGCTTTACCCGTGTTTCATGGTCACTGTAATATAACTGATCAATATAAGATGTATCTTATACAGCTGTAAGCACTCCTTTATCAGTGAATATGGAATGCTGTCAAATGCTTTTTTGTAATCTATCCATGCCATACTTAGATTCTTCGCCTATTCATAATTTTGTATTGTGGCTTTATTTAGTAACAAATGATTCTTTGTTCCACATGGCTTTCTTTTGTTACCCCTTTGTTCCATTGCCATGAATGAGTTTTCTTCTAAATGACTATAAACTCTGAGTACATCAATTCCAGTATATAGTTTGGACATTGTCAGAAGGGATGTTATTGGTCTGTAGTTTTTAGGATGGCTTACAGGCTCACTCTTATGGAGGAGTATCATTTTTTTTTTCTGTTTTTAACCTGTGGCTATGTGATAGGTGCAAAGATTCAAAAGACAATGTGTATAGCACCTGCTAAAAGCCTGGGCCAGCAGTCACTTTACAGGGGCAGCCCAGTTACACTACCTGGTGAAGTGACTTGGTCAGACTTGCACAGTCGATAATAAAGGCTTAATGAATTAAACCCAGAATTACAAGGAGCAGCTTATTAACAGTTCATAACCTTACACATTAGCAGTAAATGCCAGACAAACTGTTGAAAAATGCATTTACTGTAATTTTAGACATAGAACTTGGTACACATTGTAGGCAAAAGTGAAGACATTATAAAATCTCACAAGAATTGCAACATGTGTAGATCTGATGTAAGCATTACCAACAATTATCACAAGACACAGTCATGGAGTGGTTAACATTGTTGCCTCACAGCAAGAGTTTTTTTTTGGTTTGATTCTAGAATGGGGTGCATTCTGTGAGGAGTCTGCATGTCCTCCCTGTGATTGCATAGGTTTCCTCTGGGTGCTCTGGTTTCCTCCCACATTCCAAGGACATGGCATCAAGAGTGTTTCTCCCCAGGC
Source organism: Protopterus annectens (assembly GCF_019279795.1). Taxonomy (NCBI): domain Eukaryota; kingdom Metazoa; phylum Chordata; order Ceratodontiformes; family Protopteridae; genus Protopterus; species Protopterus annectens. The sequence goes on along the minus strand of NC_056725.1, from coordinate 1,938,449,314 downwards.
CTCTGCTGAAAATGGGCTCTGTATCAGCTGGACTTTCCCAGTAAACAAATGTTAAATAAATAACTTAAGTCAAATATATATTGTCTATTAATTGCAATAATCTTATATGATACTAACACAGCTTTATGTCTTAAAAACAACAAACAGCCAGAGAACTTATACAACTTGTAATAATCACAGTAATGATAGAACAATAGCATTAGGGATAATTTATTTAACATTTGCTTACTGGGAAAGTCCGACTTGGGACAAAGCCAATTTTCAGTGGAGGCCCAGGGAGAAATGCACCAGATGCATGTCTTTGCAAACATGGGAGGAAACCAGAGCACCCGGAGGAAACCCACACAAATGCAAAGAGGACATGCAGACTCCACACAGAAGGCAAACTAGAGAACCTCTTACTGTGAGGTACACCACAAAAGGATAAAATGGTGCTAAAATAAACTTATAACCAAGTAGAAAGCACCACAGTCGAGCTGAATATAGGCAAACAGTTTATTCAGTTTCAAATACCGAACACAATGTAAAAGACCCACACTTAACGCTGTAGAAATACAAGTAACGTTTTCGTTGTCAACTTCATCAGATAAATTTCACAATCCCATAATTTCCTTTATATAGACACACTAATTACAAAAAAACTAATTAGATCCAATTAATCAATTAATGTAAACAACAGGATGTCATTAAAAACTGTCCTTATATGGTCATGTCAGTATTATTTTAAAATCCATTTAACTTTAAGTTTATAAAAATCACTTTCATATAGCAGAAAACACATCATATTCTTAAAATTGATTTTAAAAAAACATTTTTTTAAAATGTCATAAATAACTTTCATTAAAATAAAATGTATTTAAACTGTAAAATTCATTTAAAAATACAAAAAGTATATACAAAATAAATTTATGTTGTAGTCTTTGGCTCTATCATGTGGGCCAAATTCCACATAACATCACAAGTCAAATAAAACTTTATATAATTTGTGTTCTTAATAATAGCAGCTATTTCTGTAAATTTAAAGCTTGGCTGATCTCAATTTTAAAACTGGAGCTAAAGATATCATGTCATTGAGACCCGGAGGTCTATTTGCTTCTAGTGATAGCTGCCAGTATAGTTCCCTATATTCAACTAGTGTCTCCCACATATCTCCCCTGGGATCCACGTGAACTACTTCCAACACAAAAAATTGAAATACTGATGTTTTACATACTATGCTATGTTTGTAAAGTGCATTATTTTCACATTTATTTCTGATATCATACATGTGTTCGTATATTCTTTGTTTTAGTTTTCTTTCACTTTTACCCACATAGTACGAATCACATTCTTTACACATAGCTAGGTATATTATGCCTTTTGTGTTACAGTTAACATAAATATCCAAACTTAATTTCCTTTTCCTTGCTTGTAAAAAAATGGAATCTCCAGTTTTTAAATATGAACAATAGTTACAACAACCACATTTATATAGACCTTTTCTAGTTCTTGTAGTTTTATCATAGTTAATATTATGGGTACCTTTGTCCAGCATGTTCTTAATAGTGTTCCCTCTACAAAATATGTACGTTAATGGTTTTTCAAAAATATGTTTTAAATCTGATATCTTAGAAAAATTATTCCATTCTCTATCCATAACCTTTCTTACTACACTTGACTGTCCATCATAATTCATAACAAATCCCATATTATAATCCTTATTAGAGTTATCTTCTGGAGTATGACCTGTTTCTATATAAGGAGATGTTTTTCCTATAATAGGAGCAAATCTGCCATTTCTTTCAACCAGTACTTCATTCAATAATGTATCAAATAAATTACTAGGATATCGCCTGTTCATGAATAACTCCTTTAATTTAATACATTCATTTTTAAAAATTTCATCTACTGAAGTCATTCTACTCATCAGAACCAACTGGCCTTTCAAAACTCCCTTCTTCTGGTACAAAGGATGTGAACTAGTGAAGTGTAGATAAGAATTAGAGAATGTTTTTTTTTCTGTGTATTTTAGATACAAAATTTCCATTGTCTTTCTTAATATTGACATCTAAATATATTAGTTCCTGTGTGTCATATTTGTGGGTGAAATCCAAAAAATTGGTTGTTCCATTCAAATATTCAACAAATTTCATAAAATTGTCTAGATTTCCTGTCCACAAAAAACATAAATCATCAAGAAACCTTCCGTACAAGGTCCAATACTCACTAAAAGGAGAAGTCAGGAGAAAATTATTCTCCCAATAGGCTATAATGATGTTAGCATAAGTGGGGGCACAATGTGCCCCCATGGCCACTCCTTTCTCTTGCTTGAAGTACTCTCCTTGAAAAAAAATTAAATTCTTTTTCAACACTATTTCAATCAGGGTCAATATTGTTCTGAACTCACTTGAGGTAATCTCTTTGAAACCAATTAACATCTCCTCAAACCATTCCATACCAACGTCATGTGGTATGCTAGTGAATAGGTCCACTACATCTAAAGTGCCAAAGGACAACTTTTCACTGTATAAAGAGGGATTTAGTCTCCGAAGATAGTCCCAGGAATCTTGTAATATGTTAGGGTTGTTCAACACCAACCCTTTCACCTTAGTATCTATATACTTAGCTAAAGGTGCAGTCACTGAACCGTTAGCCGAAACGTGGCCCTAAGTGGTGGATCATTACTATTTTTGTGCACCTTAGGGATTCCAAATATAGAAGGGACTTTTGGTTTTTCAACAAGCAAATATTTATATGTTTACATATCTATAAAACCTTCAATTAATAAGTCATATAATACTAACTGTATTTTCCTATATGCAATATTGATTTCATTAATTGATGTTCTAGAATATTTTTCAGTGTCACTCAAAATCTCCATCATTTTACCTTCATATTGAATACAATCCATAAATACTACACCCCACCCTTGTCCGGTTTCATCACCCTTAAATTTTTGTTGTTTATTAAAACATTTAAAACTTCCTGTTCAGAAGATGTTAAGTTAGGGTGTACAAATTATTTTTTCAAACCGGTCCTTAATTCATTTTCAAGTTTTAGTTCAAAATTCTTCAATTGGGGGTGCAGTGGTGGATTGAATGTAAATACCTAGCTATTTTCTTTGGATTTAGTTACCTTTCCATTGAATAAAAGTTCCAAATTTTTCTTTCTTAAAAATAATTTTACATCAATTAACAGTTTAAAAATATTAGTTCTTTGTCTAGGTATAAAACCAAATCCTTTTGATAACAATTCAAACAAAGTTTTGTTGACAGCAACATTACTATAATTATATATACTAAAATCCTGACATGTCCATCTATTACCATCCTGTTTAATATAATTTACTAATTCCATCCCGTTTGGTTCCTCCCCTGGGGTCTCCAACCCCTCCCCCTGTAGTTTTTTGTATTATATACTACCGGTTCTTTGTCCATAAGTCTTTCTGACCTCCAGAGTGGAGGAAATTCAGAAAAACTAGAATCATTTTCTATGGGGTACACCTCCATATGTGTTGTTCTTTCCTGAAATTAATTTTCACTATAACCATTCCATCTCCTAGTCCAAGATTTTGGCTTGGGGTAGTGGGTTTTGTTCTTATATTCTTTAGTGTCTCTCTGAATCTTTCCTAATTTCCTTTTCTGTACCTCCACACATTTTGATTCCAAATTTTTAATCAATTTGTTATACTTTGCCCTCTCTTCCTCTACCTTGAACAATAAATCATTTGTAACACCATGATTTATTTTATCAATTTTATCATATAATTTCTCCATTTCACGTGTGTTATTTTTAATTATAGCTCTCATTATTTCAAAACCACACTGATCAAATGCATTCAGTAAATCCTCACAAAATTCAGTCCCTTCAACCACATTGTTCGGGTATTTACAAACCCTTAAGCCTTTTGGTACAATTTTTAAATCTAAACAGTGTTTTAAATAAGCATTGTCCATTTCCATCATTTTATATTTATATAAGTAAAAGTCCAAGTCATTAAGCATATTGGTAAAACTACCATTATTAATAGAATTTAAACGCTTATTGGCAAAGTCAAATTTAACATTCATAATGTCAGAAAGATGACCTCCAGTACCTGTAAAATCACCCCGTAAATTGGGTTCTGTTCCAGAACAAGTCCATTTGTTGTTACTCCTCATAACTTCAGGCATAGGATTTTCTCCTTCGTTAATCAATGTAATGTGTGGAAAGCCATTGAAACTATCATTGTCCACAATATCAGTCTCTACAACCTCTCTAGTTTGTTGATCACACTCAGCGACTGTCCTTTTCTTAACGCATTGTTGTTTAGCCACTTCCTGGTTACAACATGCCGGAATTGACGATAACAGCTTACCCATGGATTCGCTAACAGGAGCTAAAAGTTCAACCAGCTGCGTCAATTGCCCAATGAGCTTCCGAAGCTCTCCAACCTCATTGCCTTTACCATTAGTTTCTGATGCCATATCCAACTCTGAGATATCCAAACTCACCAAGAAACACCACAAAAGGATAATATGGTGCTAAAATAAACTTATAACCAAGTAGAAAGCACCACAGTTGAGCTGAATATAGGCAAACAGTTTATTCAGTTCCAAATACCGAACACAATGTAAAAGCTGTAGAAATACAAGTAACATTATCGTCGTCAACTTCATCAGATACATTTCACAATCCCATAATTCTCTTTATATAGACACACTAATTACAAAAAAACTAATTAGAAAAGTTCCTTACTGTGAGGTGACAACGCCACTGCACCACTGCACCATCAGTGAAATGGAGTGTTGGGATATTTTCAAGGTATTTAGAGAAAACCTAGTGTGCTCTTACACATTATACAGTAAAGAGCTGTACCATCCTTGTGCACATCCTTTAAGCTAAAGTCTTTAGTGAGTGGGTAATGTCTGGGGTTTACACTAGACTAGGCGGGTATTTCTTTGTGTTTCTGCAAGGCTGGGTTGATCTACAGATGGGATGGCTAGAACTCCTGACAATGCTGCCCATCTAGTAGTTAATATTTGTTCCGTATGCCTCCTTTTCACCATTGATGATTCCGCATGATAAATCTGTTGTAGAATATTTAAATATTCTTGAAAGTGAGGTGGTTTCAGTTTCTCTTGCCTCCAGCAATGTGTGATTGCCTTTTTAGCTGCTGTAAGCATTATATAAAGCAGTTCTGAGGAGTACCCATGCAAGGTTAGGTTCACCCTTGGTGTACTTGTAACTTTTGATTTCTACTCTAAGTGTGCCCAAAACTGATCCCAAAATGACAGTAACACAGTACATGTAAGCATTATATGGGACCAGGTGTCTGAGTCACATTACAATTCCAACATAAACATCCCACTGATGAATATTGTTTAGCTAGCAACTCAGGGGTTAAAAATAACATATGCAGAGTTTTCCATGCATATACACTCCATCTCAAAGAGGACGTGATCAGAAAGGGCCTCTCTCCTATACCTGTCTGCAAAGGATACTATAGAATTGTAAGTCCATTTGCATAGATGAGAGTAAAGAAGAGAAAGCCACTTTGCATGTATGCATGATTCAGTGTCTGTACTAATAATGTGCTGAAATTGTGGGTTAGATAATAGCAGGGCTGGGGAGCTTAGATCTATCTGAGCGCATATCAAGGATGTCAGTTGGAAATATGAGAACTGGATGATCTGAGGTATAAAGAATTCAGAGTCTTGGGTCTCAAAGGACTTATGATGGTCACCATTAAATAGTTGAAAACCATAGATAATTACATATTTAACTATCAATTCAGTGAGAATGGAGACAAATTAACAAACCCAGAGGAAAAAGTAGTAAAGCAAGGATGCCCAATTTATCAATATATCTAAACAGTGTCCCCCAGGTGTAGTATATGGTACTAACATATTGCGAAATACTGATCATGCAAGACTTTTCAAAGTATCCCCACATAATCAAGGCTAAAAATGTAATATGTTCAAATAAGGCAATATCAGGGGAATAGCAGGGAGAGGCCTCAGAAGAGGTCTTCAAAGTAAAGATTTGCTAGAAAATTCAGGCTAGAGTTTTAGATCATTGATAAAAATGTATCATACCTCTAGACAGTTAAGCTCTATATGCAAGCAAGAAGTTGAGGATTTGCAGGCCACCTCACTGCTTAGATGCATAGTAGATATTTAGTAGGACTCTAGGAGAGTATGGGGACCACAGAAAGGAAAGTATTTGTCTATCCCGTTTAACAATTGTCCTAGAGGGGATTTCTATAGACAGAGCTTGCATAATGTAAAGAAGTTTAGGATGCAGAACCATTTTCATAAATATGATTCTTAATTCCAATGGTAAAGTCCATTTCAACAATCCTGCATGTGTTCAGCAAGAATTGGCCAGATTTACTTGTAGTTCATATCCCTGGTTTGCACCAAGCTTGGTGTTAAAAATATTCCTGAGTAGGTAATGGCTGCAGATGTGCAAGCAAGCACATAAGACTGAACAGCTGATGCTGAAAGAGTAAAAGTAGAAATCAAAGGTAAAGATTTCTGGGTTTTGTCTTATATTTTGTAATGTGCTGCCAGTCTTTAAGAATCTCCCAACATAGTCATACAGTGGTGTCAGTACAAAGAAAAAAAAATAAAACATCATTTGCATAAAGTGCCAATTTCCCTGGAGTGTAAGCCGGTGAAAGGCAAGTGGACACCAAGGTCAATTCAGTCCAAAGCGCCCCAGCTAAATGCTCAAGGGTAGATTAAAAAGTATAGGGGGGTGAGAGGACATCCTTACTAGACTCCCTTTGAGATTGTGAAAGAGAACTTCTGTTGCAACTCAATGAATTGCAATATAGTCAGAAGTCAGCAAAACTTGATAAAGCTTCTAGGACATGAAAAAGATAAGACCATTTGACACTATCAAAGGCTTTATTAGCATCTACTTATAATAAAAGCTTTGGGGTATTCATGACACTGTTTTATTCTGTTCATTGAGCAGTGCACAGCACATTATATCAAGTAGCTCTCCCTTTCATAAAGATGACCTACTGGGAATTATTTAACCTGAGAAGCAATATATATCGTACTGTCCATGTTTAGAAGTGAAATCAGCCTATATTTTGGAAGAAGTAAGGGGTCTTTCCCAGGTTTGAGCAGGGGGACTAGGAGAGATCACTTCCAAGAGAGTTGTACTAAATGAGTTGTGAGCTGTGCTAAGACAACTTGCCAATAAAGTTTGAAGGCTGATGTAGGGACTTGTTTATATACTTCTGCATGTAAGTCATGTGGCCCTGGGGCTTATTTTCGTTTTAGATGGCAAACCAAAGCAAGAATTTTATTTTTTGTAAAAGGGGTTTGCAACAATGATTTTTGATTCAGAGAGTGTTTGGAGAGTATAGGAAACCTTTAATTTCATTTTTGAGTTAGGTTAGTGGTTTCTAAATTCCAAAGGGTGGGAGGCCAGAGTCCTTGTAGTGTGACTAAAAATTAGAGTGAAAAAGCTCAAGCACCTGTGGGACTGAAAGATGTCGTCTGTAATTCCCTTTTATGGAATGAGTGGGAGTACTTCTGGGAGCATTAGCTAGATATTTCCTATCTATTCTAGAATTAATCTGGGAGAAACGAAGTAATGCAGGAGGTGCAGTATATCCGTTGCTGTGTCTGTTCCATGGTTTATAATAGATTGAATCTTGGTCTTAGGTTTTTTTAAGATGTTGACTATCTGAGAAAGATCTATGAGAGTCACACTTGTTGGCAAATATCTTGTATTCTTGTAATATTGTTAGGTCTTTTTGTCAGGTTTTCCACAACCCTGCAGTTTTGATTCTAGAATGGGGTGCATTCTGTGAGGAGTCTGCATGTCCTCCCCTGTGATTGCATAGGTTTCCTCTGGTGCTCTGGTTTCCTCCCACATTCCAAGGACATGGCATCAAGAGTGTTTCTCCCCAGGCCTCTGCTGAAAATGGGCTCTGTATCAGCTGGACTTTCCCAGTAAAACAAAATGTTAAATAAATAACTTAAGTCAAATTATATATTGTCTATTAATTGCAACAATCTTATATGATATTAACACAGCTTTATGTCTTAAAACAACAAAACAGCCAGAGAACTTATACAACTTGTAATAATCACAGTAATGATAGAACAATAGCATTAGGGATAATTTATTTAACATTTGCTTACTGGGAAAGTCCGACTTGGGACAAAGCCAATTTTCAGTGGAGGCCCTGGGAGAGAATGTGCAATTCAGGATGCATGTTCTTTGCAAACATGGAGGAAACCAGAGCACCCGGAGGAAAACCCACACAAATGCAAAGAGGACATTACGCAGACTCCACACAGAAGGCAAAACTAGAGAACCTCTTACTGTGAGGTACAACCACAAAGAGATAAAATGAATTGCTAAAATAAACTTTATAACCAAGTAGAAAGCACCACAGTTCAGGCTGAATATAGGCAAACAGTTTATTCAGGTTTCAAATACCAACACAATGTAAAAGACCCACACTTTCAACAGCTGTAGAAATACAAGTAACGTTTTAGATTTGTCAACTTCATCAGATAAATTTCACAATCCCATAATTTCCTTTTATATAGACACACTAATTACAAAAAAACTAATTTAGATCCAATTAATCAATTAATGTAAACAACAGGATGTCATTAAAACTGTCCTTATATGGTCATGTCAGTATTATTTTAAAATCCATTTAACTTTAAGTTTATAAAAATCACTTTTTCATCATAGCAGAAAATCACATCATATTCTTGTAAAATTGAGTTTTAAAAACATTTTTTAAAATGTCATAAATAACTTTCTATTAAAATAAAATGTATTTAAACTGTAAAATTCATTTTAAAGAAAATACAAAAGTATATACAAAATAAATTCTATGTTGTAGTCTTTGGCTCTATCATGTGAATTACATTCCACATAACATCACAAGTCAAATAAAACTTTATATAATTTGTGTTCTTAATAATAGCAGCGATATTTCTGTAAATTTAAAGCTTGGCTGATCTCAATTTTAAAACTGGAGCTAAAAGATATCATGTCATTGAGACCGGGAGGTCCTATTTGCTTCTAGTGATAGCTGCCAGTATAGTTCCCTATATTCAACTAGTGTTCCACATATCTCCCTGGGATCCGCGTTGAACTACGCCCTCAACACAAAAAATTGAAATACTGATGTTTTTACATACCATGCTTTATGTTTGTAAAGTGCATTATTTTCACATTTATTTCTGATATCATACATGTGTTCGTATATTCTTTGTTTTAGTTTTCTTTCACTTTTACCCACATAGTACGTAATCACATTCTTTACACATAGCTAGGTATATTATGCCTTTTGTGTTACAGTTAACATAAATATCCAAACTTAATTTCCTTTTCCTTGCTTGTAAAAAATGGAATCTCCAGTTTTTAAATATGAACAATAGTTACAACAACCACATTTATATAGACCTTTTCTAGTTCTTGTAGTTTTATCATAGTTAATATTATGGGCAATTCCTTTGTCCAGCATGTTCTTAATAGTAAGTTCCCTCTTACAAAATATGCGTTAATGGTTTTTCAAAAATATGTTTTAAATCTGATGATCTTAGAAAAATTATTCCATTCTCTATCCATAACCCTTCTTACTACCACTTGACTGTCCATCATAATTCAGCAACAAATCCCATATTATAATCCTTATTAGGAAAGCTATCTTCTGGAGTATGGACCTGTTTCTATATAAGGAGATGTTTTTCCATAGATAGGAGCAAATCCACATTTCTTTCTAAACCAGTACTTCATTCAATAATGTATCAAATAAATTACTAGGATATCGCCTGTTCATGAATAACTCCCTTTAATTTAATACATTCATTTCTTTAAAAATTTCATCTACTGGAAGTCATTCTACTCATCAGAACCAACTGGCCTTTCAAAACTCCCCTTCTTCTGGTACAAAAGGATGTGAACTAGTGAAGTGTAGATGGAGAATTAGAATGTTTTTTTTTCTGTGTATTTTAGATACAAAATTTCCATTGTCTTTCTTAATATTGACATCTAAATATATTAGTTCCTGTGTGTCATATTTGTGGGTGAAATCCAAAAATTGGTAGTTGTTCCATTCAAATATTCAATAAAATTTCATAAAATTGTCTAGTGATTTCCTGTCCACAAAAACATAAATCATCAAGAAACCTTCCGGTAGACAAGGTCCAATACTCACCGTAAAAGGAGAAGTCAGGAGAAAAATTATTCTCCCAATAGGCTATAATGATGTTAGTGATATGGGGCACAATGTGCCCATGGCTTCCTCCTTTCTCTTGCTTGAAAGTACTCTCCTTGAAAAAATTAAATTCTTTTTTCAACACTATTTCAATCAGGGGTCAATATTGTTCTGAACTCACTTGAGGTAATCTCTTTGAAACCAATTAACACATTCTCAAACCATTCCATACCAACGTCATGTGGTATGCTAGTGAATAAGGTCCACTACATCTAAAGTGCCAAAGGACAACTTTTCACTGTATAAAGAGGGATTTAGTCTCGAAGATAGTCCCAGGAATCTTGTAATATGTTAGGGTTTGTTCAACACCAACCCTTTCACCTTAGTATCTATATACTTAGCTAAAGGTGCAGTCACTGAACCGTTAGCCGAAACGTGGCCCTAAGTGGTGGATCATTACTATTTTTGTGCACCTTAGGGATTCCAAATATAGAAGGGACTTTTGGTTTTTCAACAAGCAAATATTTATATGTTTACATATCTATAAAACTCAATTAATAAGTCATATAATACTAACTGTATTTTCCTATATGCAATATTGATTTCATTAATTGATGTTCTAGAATATTTTTCAGTGTCACTCAAAATCTCCATCATTTTACCTTCATATTGAATACAATCCATAAATACTACACCCACCCTTGTCCTGGGTTTCATCACCCTTAACTCTTTTTTTGTTGTTTATTAAAACATTTAAAAACTTCTTCTGTTCAGAAGATGTTAAGTTAGGGAATTGTACTCAATTATTTTTTCAAACCGGGTCCTTAATTCATTTTCAAGTTTTAGTTCAAAATTTTCAATTGGGGTGCAGTGGTGGATTGAATATTACTACTACGCACCTAGCTATTTTCTTTGGATTTAGTTACCTTTCCATTGAATAAAAGTTCCAAATTTTTCTTTTCTTAAAAATAATTTTACATCAATTAACAGTTTAAAAATATTAGTTCTTGTCTAGGTATAAAACCAAATCCTTTTGATAACAATTCAAACAAAGTTTTGTTGACAGCAACATTACTATAATTATATATACTAAAATCCTGACATGTCCATCTATTACCATCCTGTTTAATATAATTCTACTAATTCCATCCCGTTGGTTCCTCCCTGGGGTCTCCAACCCTCCCCTGTAGTTTTGTATTATATACTACGGTTCTTTGTCCATAAGTCTTTCTGACCTCAGAGTGGAGGAAATTCAGAAAACTAGAATCATTTCTATAGAATTTTTTACCTCCATATGTGTTGTTCTTTCCTGAAATTAATTTCACTATAACCATTCCATCTCCTAGTCCAAGATTTTGGCTTGGGGTAGTGGGTTTTGTTCTTATATTCTTAGTGTCTCTCTGAATCTTTCCTAATTTCCTTTCTGTACCTCCACACATTTTGATTCCAAATTTTAATCAATTTGTTATACTTTGCCCTCTCTTCCTCTACCTTGAACAATAAATCATTTGTAACACCATGATTTATTTTATCAATTTTATCATATAATTTCTCCATTTCACGTGTGTTATTTTTTAATTATAGCTCTCATTATTTCAAAACCACACTGATCAAAATGCATTCAGTAAATCCTCACAAAATTCAGTCCCTTCAACCACATTGTTCGGTATTTACAAACCCTTAAGCCTTTTGGTACAATTTTAAATCTAAACAGTGTTTTAAATAAGCATTGTCCATTTCCATCATTTTATATTTATATAAGTAAAAGTCAAGTCATTAAGCATATTGGTAAAACTACCATTATTAATAGAATTTAAAGCTTATTGGCTAAAAAAAGTCAAATTTAACATTCATAATGTCAGAAAGATGACCTCCAGTACCTGTAAAATCACCTCAGAAATTGGGTTCTGTTCCAGAACAAGTCCATTTGTTGTTACTCCTCATAACTTCAGGCATAGGATTTTCTCCTTCTTAATCAATGTAATGTGTGGAAAGCCATTGAAACTATCATTGTCCACAATATCAGTCTCTACAACCTCTCTAGTTTGTTGATCACACTCAGCGACTGTCCTTTTCTTAACGATTGTTGTTTAGCCACTTCCTGGTTACAACATGCGGAATTAACGATAACAGCTTACCCATGGATTCGCTAACAGGAGCTAAAAGTTCAACCAGCTGCGTCAATTGCCCAATGAGCTTCCAAACTCTCCAACCTCATTGCCTTTACCATTAGTTTCTGATGCCATATCCAACTCTGAGATATCCAAACTCACCAAGAAACACCACAAAAGGATAATATGGTGCTAAAATAAACTTATAACCAAGTAGAAAGCACCACAGTTGAGCTGAATATAGGCAAACAGTTTATTCAGTTCCAAATACCGAACACAATGTAAAAGCTGTAGAAATACAAGTAACATTATCGTCGTCAACTTCATCAGATACATTTCACAATCCCATAATTCTCTTTATATAGACACACTAATTACAAAAAAACTAATTACAAAAGTTTCTTACTGTGAGGTGACAACGCTACCACTGCACCACTGCACCATCAGTGAAATGGAGTGTTGGGATATTTTCAAGGTATTTAGAGGAAAACCTAGTGTGCCTTACACATTATACAGTAAAGAGCTGTACCATCCTTGTGCACATCCTTTTAAGCTAAAGTCTTTAGTGAGTGGGTAATGTCTGGGGTTTACACTAGACTAGGCGGGTATTTCTTTGTGTTTCTGCAAGGCTGGGTTGATCTACAGATGGGATGGCTAGAACTCCTGACAATGCTGCCCATCTAGTAGTTAATATTTGTTCCGTATGCCTCCTTTTCACCATTGATGATTCCGCATGATAAATCTGTTGTAGAATATTTAAATATTCTTGAAAGTGAGGTGGTTTCAGTTTCTCTTGCCTCCAGCAATGTGTGATTGCCTTTTTAGCTGCTGTAAGCATTATATAAAGCAGTTCTGAGGAGTACCCATGCAAGGTTAGGTTCACCCTTGGTGTACTTGTAACTTTTGATTTCTACTCTAAGTGTACCCCAAACTGATCCCAAAATGACAGTAACACAGTACATGTAAGCATTATATGGGACCAGGTGTCTGAGTCACATTACAATTCCAACATAAACATCCCACTGATGAATATTGTTTAGCTAGCAACTCAGGGGTTAAAAATAACATATGCAGAGTTTTCCATGCATATACACTCCATCTCAAAGAGGACGTGATCAGAAAGGGCCTCTCTCCTATACCTGTCTGCAAAGGATACTATAGAATTGTAAGTCCATTTGCATAGATGAGAGTAAAGAAGAGAAAGCCACTTTGCATGTATGCATGATTCAGTGTCTGTACTAATAATGTGCTGAAATTGTGGGTTAGATAATAGCAGGGCTGGGGAGCTTAGATCTATCTGAGCGCATATCAAGGATGTCAGTTGGAAATATGAGAACTGGATGATCTGAGGTATAAAGAATTCAGAGTCTTGGGTCTCAAAGGACTTATGATGGTCACCATTAAATAGTTGAAAACCATAGATAATTACATATTTAACTATCAATTCAGTGAGAATGGAGACAAATTAACAAACCCAGAGGAAAAAGTAGTAAAGCAAGGATGCCCAATTTATCAATATATCTAAACAGTGTCCCCCAGGTGTAGTATATGGTACTAACATATTGCGAAATACTGATCATGCAAGACTTTTCAAAGTATCCCCACATAATCAAGGCTAAAAATGTAATATGTTCAAATAAGGCAATATCAGGGGAATAGCAGGGAGAGGCCTCAGAAGAGGTCTTCAAAGTAAAGATTTGCTAGAAAATTCAGGCTAGAGTTTTAGATCATTGATAAAAATGTATCATACCTCTAGACAGTTAAGCTCTATATGCAAGCAAGAAGTTGAGGATTTGCAGGCCACCTCACTGCTTAGATGCATAGTAGATATTTAGTAGGACTCTAGGAGAGTATGGGGACCACAGAAAGGAAAGTATTTGTCTATCCCGTTTAACAATTGTCCTAGAGGGGATTTCTATAGACAGAGCTTGCATAATGTAAAGAAGTTTAGGATGCAGAACCATTTTCATAAATATGATTCTTAATTCCAATGGTAAAGTCCATTTCAACAATCCTGCATGTGTTCAGCAAGAATTGGCCAGATTTACTTGTAGTTCATATCCCTGGTTTGCACCAAGCTTGGTGTTAAAAATATTCCTGAGTAGGTAATGGCTGCAGATGTGCAAGCAAGCACATAAGACTGAACAGCTGATGCTGAAAGAGTAAAAGTAGAAATCAAAGGTAAAGATTTCTGGGGTTTTGTCTTATATTTTGTAATGTGCTGCCAGTCTTTAAGAATCTCCCAACATAGTCATACAGTGGTGTCAGTACAAAGAAAAAAAAATAAAACATCATTTGCATAAAGTGCCAATTTCCCTGGAGTGTAAGCCGGTGAAAGGCAAGTGGACACCAAGGTCAATTCAGTCCAAAGCGCCCCAGCTAAATGCTCAAGGGTAGATTAAAAAGTATAGGGGGGTGAGAGGACATCCTTACTAGACTCCCTTTGAGATTGTGAAAGAGTAACTTCTGTTGCAACTCAATGAATTGCAATATAGTCAGAAGTCAGCAAAAAATGATAAAGCCTCTAGGACATGAAAAAGATAAGACCATTTGACACTATCAAAGGCTTTATTAGCATCTACTTATAATAAAAGCTTTGGGGTATTCATGACACTGTTTTATTCTGTTCATTGAGCAGTGCACAGCACATTATATCAAGTAGCTCTCCCTTTCATAAAGATGACCTACTGGGAATTATTTAACCTGAGAAGCAATATATATCGTACTGTCCATGTTTAGAAGTGAAATCAGCCTATATTTTGGAAGAAGTAAGGGTCTTTCCCAGGTTTGAGCAGGGACTAGGAGAGATCACTTCCAAGAGAGTTGTACTAAATGAGTTGTGAGCTGTGCTAAGACAACTTGCCAATAAAGTTTGAAGGCTGATGTAGGGACTTGTTTATATACTTCTGCATGTAAGTCATGTGGCCCTGGGGCTTATTTTCGTTTTAGATGGCAAACCAAAGCAAGAATTTTATTTTTTGTAAAAGGGGTTTGCAACAATGATTTTGATTCAGAGAGTGTTTGGAGAGTATAGGAAACCTTTAATTTCATTTTTGAGTTAGGTTAGTGGTTTCTAAATTCCAAAGGGTGGGAGGCCAGAGTCCTTGTAGTGTGACTAAAAATTAGAGTGAAAAAGCTCAAGCACCTGTGGGACTGAAAGATGTCGTCTGTAATTCCCTTTTATGGAATGAGTGGGAGTACTTCTGGGAGCATTAGCTAGATATTTCCTATCTATTCTAGAATTAATCTGGGAGAAACGTTGTAATACAGAAGGTGAAGTATATCCATTGCTGTGTCTGTTCCATGGTTTATAATAGATTGAATCTTGGTCTTAGGTTTTTTTAAGATGTTGACTATCTGAGAAAGATCTATGAGAGTCACACTTGTTGGCAAATATCTTGTATTCTTGTAATATTGTTAGGTCTTTTTGTCAGGTTTTCCACAACCCTGCAGTTAACATCCTTAATCAAGCATAAATGATGCATTTATAGGTATCCCATATAATGTGCATTGCTGAATCACAGATTTTATGTGCTACTACAAATTTCTGGATAATATCTAGTAGGAGCCATACTGTTGTAGCCTAAACCAGTGCACTTCATATCCACATGCCTGCCAAAAATAAACTAAATTTAAAATGTTTAAATAGCCAAAATAATAACTTTAAACTTACAGACTTCATGCTGTAAAGTGTATTTGCTATCAAATAATAAACAGTGTCAGCAGTTAACAAAACAAGGATACCAGGGATTGTACCCAAAAAAACATAGCTCATATAATGACGGTACTATTTACCACAATCAGTTCCTTCCCTCACTATAACTACTCTGGGATGCAGGAACCAAATATTTATGTGTATATACACACACACACACACACACACACACACACACACACACACACACACACACACACACACACACACACACATACCTAGGGCATCAATAGAATAACAGAGTTTGCATTAGCAAATATTTTTTAAAGGATATAAAGGCTCAGACTTACATGTCTGTCACTATTTAGTGACTAGAATAAAAACAATTTATCAGAAAGTCACATATGTGGTACCGAGTGAACACACTAGACAGAGTGTCCTTTTTCTAGGGTGGTCTGGGCGTATTATCTGGTTAAGTGACTTGTTATAACTCACATAGTTGGCAGATGGATGTGGAAGTAAACCAATCTTATGCTTTTGACAACAGGAAGCAGTTCATAAGCAGCTTAAAGCTTTATGTGCAAAAAAATCAGTGGTGGCTGGTGACTTCAAATTAAAGGGGGACTGCAGGAGACAGCTGAATAGGTGGGATCAATGGGAAGGGGGTGTGGTCAACTAGAAAGGAGTGGGGCTATGCTCAAAACAACAACAACTGGAACTTTAATTAAATACGCTGCCCTGGGTGCCAAACCATCATTACGAGAGTCCAATCAAGACAAAATGAAGTGTAGAAGAAAAAATATTTCAATGCATTGGCTACATGACAACAAATATCTAGATCAAAACACAAAGGTTGTGAGACATGAAAAAAATAAATTACTTTTTAAATACATTACTGGAATGCCAGTCAAAATCAAGTATATGAAAAAACAAGCATCCTTCAACTCAAGCCACTTCTCCTTGCACTGCAGTTCTAATTATACTTTATATTCAGCTTTATAAAATTATCAAGTAACATGCTGAAAGTAGCAATCTCTGTGATACCCCCACTTGTAAAAATGTTTCTTATCCAAAACAGACCTGCTGCCTGACAACAACTATCTACTTGTTTCATGGGGAAAACATGATCAAAGTAAACAATGAACAGCAAACAAGAAACAAGCTCAAGATAAATTGCTTGAAGGATTACTGCACAAGTTATGGACCACACATGATAGATTGGCATTCTGTTTAGTTTACGGGTAAAGCCTGCAAAGATGACTGCAAGTCACCAACAAATGCAATGAGCTTCTGAAAATACTGTAATCCTGTCCTTTATTACAAATACTGTTATATGCATTTCAATACCTAAGGCTTATACGTTATCTAGTAATGTAAATATTCTCTGCATGGCAACAATGAAAAGGCTTTCAATGTTGGTAATTCTTTAACGGTATGCTTATTAAAGCTTACTTGCATCTTACAATCTCTGACAAGCTTACCTGATGGTCATTAAAGCATTGCTACTTAAAAACAGAGCAACAGGGCATTGCGACAGCATGCATTTTCTAAATAATAAGAAGCATAAATCAACAGTATAAAAATATGACAGAAAACCAGAACATTCTGCAAACTCAAGGACAGATGAAAAGCCATGGTCGTACTTGTGATCTACCTTGGATGAGGGAATACTCTACACACTTAACTGCATAACTGCTTCTTGTCTTGCTTGGACACATCCAGAGCCACTACAATGGGGAGTGGGGTGCAACAAGTATGTCACAATTTGAAATGTCTCGAGCTGACGGTGATGGCTCTGACGATCATACCTCCCAACCTCAGAGCAAGAAATCTGGACAAAGCCACACATAGAAGTGGGACACAGGCCCAAAAATAAGGACAATTTTTAAATATTGCTCTTATAAACTTTGAAAGATAATAGAATAGTAGTAGGTCTTGCATTAGTATGAATTTTCTGAAGGGTATAAAATCTGAAACTCAAATGTCTGCCATTATTTTCTAACTTCAATCTTTAATGATCTACCACTAATTTGCCAGAAAACCACAATTTTATGAAAAACAGACCAAAAATGTGATGCAAAAATATAAAATTACCAAACAATACATCTGGGAACCTGTCAAAGAAGACACATCTTTTTAATATTAGTACTGTTAACTTGAGCAGCTGACAAAATAAGAGCATCTACATGTATTTCTGAAATAAAAGCAAACTATAACTCTGACCATTACAATTATTTATAATTGTAAAGCCTCCACGTTTTCTTCCAAAATTGCCATTTTGCGGAGGGATTACTAGGGGGAGAGCAACATTCTGAGACAAAATTGGGGACGGTTGATAGGTCTGGATATTCCTAATTCTATAAAGCGATTTATTTGCACATACCTCTCAACTTCTTAATGCAGGAAATCTGGACAAGGCCAAATATATTGGGGGAACATACAAACAGTACTAAAAATTGCTCTTGTATAAACTTAATACAGTTGATAGAATAACAGGTCTTGCTCTATCATGCATTTTTCTGAAGGTTATGATGTCTGAAACTCAATGTTTGTCATTATTTAGTGACTTCATTCCTAAATGATTTGCCAGAAAACCACAAATTTTATGAGGAATAAACCAAAAATAAGAAGCAAACATGTATTCATTCTGCAAACATCTGGACAGTTGAGAGGTATAGTTCAGCTGGGGATGTCTGAGTTTGCTGCCCTACCCCCCTCACAAAGTCATGTTTGAATGGACCCCCCCCCCCCCCCCCGCAGCCATTCCAATGTCCCATTCCTTGGTTATTTCACCCCATTTACCATAAACACTGTAATGTACTTCTGCGATGATTTGGATTTAATTTGAAAGTTTTATTTTGCATTTTATAGCACAAACCCTAATAGATATCTGCTAAGCAAAGCAATGCAGTCTCACAATGAAAATAGACTTAGCATTAAAACTTCTCTGCCCTTGAAACTCACATTCATTGAAAAGGCATTGAAACCCACATTCGAAGAAAATACATTTTGCCAGTGGCAGATAAAGATTAACTTTGGGCTGTTTTCAAATCATAGGCCCCTTGAACATGAAACACACACATGCTCTTTGATACACCTTCCTGATTGTATTAAATTACATTCCTTGTACAATACAGTACAGTTGTTAGACGGCATTTTAAATTTATTGTTTTGAACATTTTTTCCAGTAAACAATTAAACAAAATGCATGCACCAATAATGACAAAACTGCCCAATTCATAACATTTTCATTATAAAAGTCTACTCAAACTTCTACAGTTCACCAGTATCAGTAAATATGCACAATCTCTGAAGAAGTAAAAGCCATCTAAATAATTCCACATTAAAGGGATCTGTAACTAATGAAGAGGTTGCTGCTAGCAAACAACTTAATATGTCATTGTTTCATCTACAAATAAAGTGCATGTTGCCCTTGAGGAATAAATTGCCTATGTTGCATTAAAAAATGATAAGCTAGTAATAGCACAATAGGGAATGGATGGAAAACTGATAACAGGTTCATAGTTACTAGGTATCTTCGCTAAAAAGGACTGCACCATCCACCCGCTTTACAAGGCAGCAAAGTATCAGCAATGCATCTACCTACTGTGGGAATAGAACCCACACCCTTCTGCATCAAATGCGAGTACACTACATGTTGTGCTATTAACAATGCAAGCAGACTCAGTATAAGCAGCACTAAACTTTTATTCTCTTGCAGCTCTCAGCTCCTTGTAAAATCTTCTCGACACTCAGCTGTATCTCCGAACTTTGCAGCACAAGAAATCTGGAAAAAGCCAAAATTTATTGAGGGGGAGGACAAAAGCCCAAAAACCAGGGACACATTTTAAATATTGCTTCTATAATGTTGGAAAGTTGCTAAAACAAAATGCTATGTTACCACCATACATTTCAATGCCAAGTCTTGAACCTAGGGGGCCCTGTGCAAAACAGTCAGAGCAATATACCACTATGCGAAATCAGCTATTTTATGAAAGAGAGGAAGACTGAAACTTAAATGGCTACCATTTAATGAATTCAGTTCTCACCATAGCTCTCAACCTCATAGCAAAAAAACACGTGGACAAAGCCAGTAATGGGGGAATAAGCCCCTAAACATATTCAGTGAATTCAGTTCTCACCATAGCTCTTAACCTTAGCACAAAATTCCTGGACAAAGCCAATAATGGGGGAATACAGTCCCAAAAATA
The DNA here is from genome assembly GCF_019279795.1 of Protopterus annectens. Classification (NCBI taxonomy): domain Eukaryota; kingdom Metazoa; phylum Chordata; order Ceratodontiformes; family Protopteridae; genus Protopterus; species Protopterus annectens. The sequence goes on along the minus strand of NC_056725.1, from coordinate 1,938,429,172 downwards.
GGGACACATTTCAAATATCCATGTTATAAACTTAGAAAATTGCTGGAATAAAAGGTTTTGTGTTACCATGTACTTCCTGAAGAATATGAAGTCTGAAATTCAAGTGCCTGTTATTTTTATTTAGCATTTGTTTACCAGGAAAGTCTGTCATGGAACAAAAGCCAACTTCCAGCAGAGCAGGGACAAACACTCCAGACACATATCTTTGAAAGATGGGAGGACATGCAGACTCCACAGCCAAGAATCAAACCAGAGAACCTGTACCTGTTAGGCAACAATGCTATCAGTGCACCACTGCACTACTTATTTTGTAAGTTAAAACAAACATACAGAAACCACAGATTTTATGAGGAACAAAACAAATATGAAGCAAAAATCTGGAAGCTTTTCACAAAAGGTGGTGGGTAGGGAATTCAGGCACTTGCCACCTCTACCCAAGGTACAGGGTTCAAGCCTGAATATTCTCTATCCACCACAATGTGTTCTTTAGCCACCAGTATATAGCAACTGGGGCATTTTACACACACACACACACACACCAGCCAGTTTCCTTCTCTATAGCCCGCCTGCAGTCCTGAATCAACCTTACCTGAATAATCCAAAGCCCTGGATTTACTCACCTTAACCGGTCACAGCAGAATCAATGGCTGGTTTCTTTCTCCTTAGCCTGCCCATGCAAACTAAGGGCTGGTTTGCTGGCTCCGTGAGAGTAGGCTGGGGCTTCCTGGCTCCACGAGAGTAGGCTGCAGGCTCCAGCCTGCAGGTGATACAGTCCAGTGTCCTTCCATTCTGTGCGGCCATCACCGCACAGACTTCTGGGCTGCAGGGCAGAAATGCCTTTCTCCCCTATCCAGACTGCCTAACACAGCAGTATGTAGTTCTGTACCAGGAACTCCAAGCACGCATGCGTGGAGTTCTGGGACTCGTGATTTTTTTTTTTTTTTTTTTTTTATTTCTTTTCTTATTGCCTTCAAAGGTGGGGGGCTGCAGTCCTATAGCACGAGCCACCCCTGAAAAAAATCCAATTAAATTAAAAGGTTAACAGAATAGCAGGTGTTGCATGGACATACATTTTCTGAGTAAGAGCTATGAAGCTATAATGACTGGCATTACTGAGTAACTAAACTTTTCTGTGATTTTCCAAAAAATAAAAAAAGTTAATGAGGAACAGGACAAAAATATGAGGCAAATATCAGAGATGTTCTGCAAAACTGGAGATAGATGATGGGCAGCCAATGGGTCTATATTAATTCATCAAGTGACCACATTGCTGCATGGGATTTCATCAGAAATACCATTCATCGAACCCCACACACCACCTGCTAATTATATATACCAGCTCCAGGATCGCACTACAGTGGGGAAAGGACAAATTTCCTGAGCCCTACTGTAATGCGATCTCAGTCAAAATGATTTGATGAATTAATAGAGACCCTCAGCCGACAGTACTTCACTTATAAGCTTAATATTAATGCCAGTTTAAAATCAAAATTTATTTATTGAACAATAAAAATTGTTATGAAACTGTAATGACTGGCATTATTCACTGTAATCCTCACTGATTTACTAGAGAATGAAAAAAGTAACAAGCGGCAGGGAAAACATATGAGGCAAAAATTAGATATATTCTGCAAAATCAGGGGCAAATGAGAGGCAGCCACAGTAAGAAATCATTTTAAAGATCAACGGAAAAAAAGTCTTTACAGCAGCATGCATTTTCTGAAAAAGAGCTATGAGACTCTATTAACTGGCATTAGGAACATAGTGTAATCCTCAGTGATTTACTACAAAATAAAACAAAGATGAAGAGACAAAATTAGTAGCATTCTGATGAGAGGGAGCATAGACATGCAGACATGCACATACACACACACACACACACACACACACACACACACACACACACACACACACACACACACACACACACACACACACACACATGCACACAGTGCACTGTTGCATAATTACTTACCAGCTCCATTCACAATCACAGCAATGGACTCTTCATCACTTCAAGGTACCAGCATTTCAAAACAAAATGCTCTATTGTTAGAATGTAGGCTTGTCTCTTCTAATCTGTTTTGATCTGTGATATCTCTAGGAAGTTTCTTTCTTATTAGCTCTGTACTTGAGGCAATGAAAGAGAAGAAATGGGATCTAACTCGTCAAAATAGTGATAGAGCAGCTAACTGTAAAATAGGTGTTAAGAGATGTGGATGGGACAGAATGGGAGATTTTTTTTTTGCTCATAACACTAATATTTATGGAACATCCCCCAGATATCACTGGGCCCTAGGCAACTGTGTAGGTCACCTTGTGCTGGATGTGATCCTACTTATAAGCTATTTACTCTTACTTTCATGTGAACTATGAGAGAAAATATTATTTAGATTTTTTTTGGTTCCTTAAAACACAGTTAATATATTTTTACTGAAGAGGTCTGACTTATATCATGTGTTTTGAAATACTTTTGTCTTAGAAGGTAGTCTAATAAGATGTATTACTAGTTAAACTAGACACTAAATAATTACTAGAGTCTTAAGGAAGCATTAGTTTCCCAATATGTTTATAGTGTGTTTCTATCAGTAGATGTTTTGGATTCCATTTTATAGCTTCATTTTCATTTGATTTACCTCTTAGTAAAGATTCAAGTTGCATTTTTTATCATTGTCTTATCCAGTGCTATAGGTGGGATGGGGTGAAGGAGACACTGTGGAGGGTACAAGCTGTTACAGGTCATGAATGGCACCTTGAAGGTGTTGCTGGTCTGGTATAGTGCTAGCATTCTTTTAAGGAGTTGTGAATGTCATAGCTGTTTAAATGCATGTGATGAGTTGTTTGTGGTGTGCATGTGTATGTTTATAACAAAACAATGAGTTAATGTAAGTTGTTTGCATCCATAACTTTATTTTTTTATTTGTTTGGTCTTCAACCTCAGAGGATGTTGTTTTTTGGTCCTCACCTTTGGTGGGCGTTGAGTTGAGGAGGATGACAACTGACCTAGCTACAGCTTTGGTTTTATCTTTATAATGTATATTGGCATTTTTTGCAGACCTAGTAGACACTACCACTTTTATCTTTAAATATCAATGGTTTGAATAACAAAAAAGGGGGAGACTATTCAAATACATGAAAATAATTAAATACACTGTAGTTTCTTAAGAAAACTAATTTGCTAAAAGAAAACATACTTAACTGGAATGTTCTGGTTAAGATTTGTTTTCTGTTTTCTGCAAAAAGAGAACAGAAGTTGCATTTCTCTGGAAACAAAGACCTGTTATGTCTAACTTCTTACATTTGTGTGATGCTAATAAAGGTATGCTTTCACTGTATGTTCTTAAATCTCAGAACAGATTGTGAGTAGGGTCACCACTTTTTAGGATGTACAAAGTGTAATATAGGGGGTGTCACCAAATATATCACATCACAATAGTGCTTGAAGTTCAGATACTCGCCTGGCTGACTTAATAGCAACTAGAAAAATGGTCTTCCAAGATAAGAATTTCAAATCCACTTTAGCTGCATTTCCAAGGGAAACTGAGTCAAGGGTTGAAGAAGAGCTGTCAAATCCCAAGGAGAAGTGACATCTTTGACAGGTGGTCTGAGTAGAAATGTGCCTTTGAGGAAAGCTTTAAGTAGCTTAACAGAAGCCAAGGGAAGAATGGTCTTTGCCAACATGAAAATTGGAAATCACAACCATCTGTACCTTTTGCAGTACAGTAACTTATCCTACTGTGGAAAATGGAAGCCAGGAAATCCAGGACAGCTGGAATGGGTGCTGAGAAAGGATCCATGTGTGTCTCTGCTTGGCCCAAATAAAGGACCTTTTCCATTTACTCTTATATATATCTTACTACTAGAATCCTTTTGGGAAGATGTAAGGATGTACTAACTTGGGAAGAAAGTCTGGACTGTCTACCCATCATAGGAAGTGGAGAAACCATGTGATTAGCTTGAGGCCTTGTAGGTGTGGATGAGATAGTGTGGACAGATGAGAGAGAAGATCTGGAGATGGATCCAGAACCAAAAGAGGGTATATTAGATGAGTCCAAAGAAAAGGAAATCACACTTTCTGAGGTCAAAATGGGGCAATGAAGATCACTTTGCTCTTTTATTGATGTGCTTTCTGTAGGAATTTTGAATTGGACAGTAAGCATAAATGAGACTAAGGGGCCAGTTGTGAATCAGAGCATCTCTTGGGGACTCACCCTCTCAGAGGATTAGAGAAAAATGCCTCCTACATTTGAAGTTGTGGGAAGAAGTGAAGAGATTCTAGCATGGCTGGCCTCATTCGCAAAAAAAAACTGTTCTGTCACTGAAGGATTGGAAGACCACTCATAAGGTAGTAGAATAGATCTGTGCAGTCTGTCCTCTAGAATGTTGAACTTCCCTGAAATGTGATAAAGTGGCCAGAGGAGATTGCCATTTTCACTCCTTCATTGCCTCTTGACATAAGGGTTAGAAGTGGGTTCCTGCCTGCTTGCTGATGTACCTGACCACTGACATGCTGTCTGTCTGTATGGCAATCATCCCCAGAAATAGAACATCTTGAGAGGTCTGAAACACTAACAGTACTACTGTCACCTCTAGGACACTGAAATGAAGATTGTCTTCTACAGAAGACCACATGCCTTAAATTGTCTGTCCCATATACTGCCCCCCCAATGAGAAGTGTCTGTGATTACTATGGCCTTGGGCAAGGGTAGGACAAAAGGAAGATCCTAAGAAACATCTGGAGCATGGATCCACCAAGTTACATACTCCTTGCAAATCTTGTCAATTTGAATAGGAAAATTCATGGTGTGTTGAATCATAGACCACTGGGCTGCCAGTGTCCACTGCAGTACCTACATATAAAATCCTGACAGTGGTACACGGATTATGGATGTTGCCATTAAACTGTGAAACTACAGAATTAACCTGGGTGGTGGTAAATAAAGAGACAGTAGATGGCCTGCCTCATGCTGTGAAATAGAAAGTCTGGATTGTGGTAGTTTTGCAATTTGGGAAACAGCATCTAGGTGAGTACCTATGAACTCCAGGGATTGGGTGGGGGAGAGATGGGATTTGTTATAGCTGACTGTGATGCCCAGATGGAGACACAGGAGGAGCAAGTCATCCCTGGCGCACATCAGAAGATGCCTGGTGGGAGCAGTGAGGAACCAGTCATTGAGGTAAGGAAACACCTGGAATCCCATCAGTCTCAGGTGAACTGTAATCACTGCCATACACTTGCTGAAAATCCAGGGGACTGTGGTGAGATCAAAGGACAGGGCTCTGAACTAAAAGTGACTAGCCCCCAGGTAGAAGCAATGATATCTCCTGGACTGCCTGTCTATTTTGATGTGATAGTACACATCCTGGAGATCTGTCAAGCACATCCAATTGTCATTTAGCAGTAGAGGGAGAATTGACTGAACCATAATCATTCAGAACTTTGAGTGTTTGAAAAATTGGTTCAAGTGACTTGGGTCCAAAATTGTCCTGTTTCTGGCAGCAAAAATAATCTTGAATAAGTTCTGAACCCTTGCTGGTTTGGTGGGACGTCTTAGATGACCCTTTTTGTTAGTAGCTTTTCAATTTCAAGGGCTGTGTCTTTTCTCTGATGGGGTGGTACATTGGGTATCTTCTTCATTATTATGGGTGGATAATGGGAAATGGAATACAGTAACCTCTGGTGATGATTGTCTACATTCATATGTCTTTGGTGATGGACATCTAGGCTTCCAGGTGCAGAGACAAGTGCCCCCAACTCACTCTAGAGTGCAGCAGTCAGGCAACCTTTCAAGAGCACTGATAAGGCTTTTCAGAAAAGGGACCTCTGAAACCTTGGTCTTCTGCTCCATGGGCAATGTCTGCTGTGCTGGAGTTACCCCCTCTGCCACTGGGAAGTCTATCTCCATAACAGCCCTGGGAAATCTCCTGCGATTGTCAGAACCACATCTTCTTACCACCTTTTTGGTTCTACAAAGAAAGGTCCTCTGAGGGGTAGAAAAACATATTTTTACAACAGGCAGGGTTTTCCCATCTTGTTGACTCCAGGATTGAGTGTCTTTAACCTTAATGCCAAATAAAGTAGATTCATCAAAGGGTGCATTGAGGAAGGATATCTTGAATGGCTCTGAAAAATCACAAAGGCAGATCCGGAAATGTCTCCTTATAGTTATGCCTGAATCAGACACTCTGAAAACACCCTCCATGGCATCATGGTAGATCAGCTTCATGGAGATGTTCATTAGGGACTGAAGGGTGGCTAGCTGTGAAGAAACAGTCTTCTTATTTTCCATAGCCATGAACTCTGAGAAGGACTTAGAAAGTTCCTTAAGTCAAATCCCTCTGAAACCCCATAATGTGTGCCAAATAAATTAAGCAATTGGTCACCTTCTGTCCAAAGTCTTCCCTGTTAGTGGGATGGACAGAAGGGTTTTCCTTAGTAAGGTCCTCTTTATTGGCTTCCATAACCACCACAGAATATTGGCGACCCTTGCTCCAGTGGGCACGGTCCTAAGGTGTAACAAGGTATTTGTCTGGCTTCCTAGGGATGGGTTCTGTCACATCAGGATCCTTCCAAACCCAATGAGAAATGGTCTACAATTTCATCTGCTGGGGAGATTCTTCTGGGACATAGTTGCACTGGATCTGAAAAACTTGGGAAACACTGACTCCTCCCGGGAAAGACTTCAGAAAAGCAGCCCCTTTTTTGTCTCAAAAGCTCAAGAATTACTCCGAATGAGACATCCTCAAGGAGTGATCTGGGATTCCATCACCTTAATCAAAGTCTGTGTCTTCTGTTAAGGCTTCATGTGGGGAATCAATGTGCTTCCTCTTGCATTTATTCTTCCAGGGAGCTTCCACAGGAGGATGATCCAGTGAAGACTTGGATGTATGCATACAGCCCTGGATGAGGACTGTCTCAAGGATTGGATGGACCGGCTGCACCAATGGGACAGAATAGGCAGACTCAGGACCCAGGACAGACAGTTGTGGAGTGGAGGACCTGGGGGTGGGGCAAGAATGTCCAATCTTCTGAACTGGATAAAACTCTCTACTGCATTAAAGGCAGAAGCAAGAATGAGCCCAAAACTACCCTAGTAGGAACCAAAACCACCTGATTATGGCAGCTCAGGGAATCACTATAACTCTGCCTTGAAGCAGAAGTTGATGCTGAACTACCTAACACCAAAGCCTTGAGGGGAAGGGAGGGCTCTGACAATCTCAGAATCAACCCCCCACCCCTGGATCCATTGCTGAAGTGACGACTTCAAAATCTCTTCACTTCCAACACTGTCAGTGCCAGTTGGGTCAAAGAAGGAGCCATAGTAGATGAAGGCCAAGCCTTAAGATCAAACATGGACACAGTCAGGAATCTGAGATTCAATATCTCCAAAGCTTTGGGGTGGACTGGAGTAGAAGTAACCAAAGGCATCTGGTATGGTGTAAAGCTCATGGGTCTAATGTGAAACAGAGGTGGGATAACGCTCAACTGAATTTGGGTGCAGAGAAATTTTCTCACCATTCTGTCCACATCAGCTTTCATTAGGGTCCTGGTAGACCTGAAGGATGAAGAGGTAAATGGAGGTCTTGAAGCTCTATGTGGTGTGTCCTGTAAGAATGGAGAATGCAGCCTTGATTGTATTAACTTCTGGGAAAATCTTGGTTGTCTATGTACAGGAGACTTCGTTGAAAATAATATTAGAACCAAAGAGGTGAATGAATCCAAAGATTTAGAAACTTTTGTAGGTGGAGCTGACCAGGAATGAGAAGAAAGGTCAGGGGAGTGATTCCTTGGTTCTTTAGATTTTTCACTGACTTTTTCCATTTTTCCCCCTTAGATTTGTCCACTGGCTTCTCAGCAGGGGGGGGGGGCTCAACACACTGAAGAAGAAGAAGATGAAGGCAGTAACCCTTTTAACACCAACTTGTTCTCATATCAATGTTATTTTAACTGTTACCTCAGGTTTATTCATCTGCAAGTCTCACTTGCCTGAGTCAGCAATGCATTTCACACTGATATGAATGACCTCATTAGAACTTTCTGGCAGCAAATGTTACTGAGCCAAACAGAATACAAATACAAAATGTGCCATACAAAATAACAACAGCTGTCCTTATTATAAACCGATATGAAAAAAAAAACACTTTATGAGACTCAGATAGAGAAAAGAGTTAAGATTTGCAGATATATCTTTAATGGGGGTCAAACACACTTGCACAAAAATATCCATTCTGAGATATGCGTAAAACATTCATAGATAAATTCAGAAAGGTTACCACAAAGTGTACAATTTCTGAATTCAAGAACATGTCTACTACAATGCTTGTGTTGTCTATTCTCTCAGAAGTGTACACTATGTGGTAACCTTTAAAAATCCGGCCTTCAGTATACAATTACAATTAATGCTTCCCTGACTGTAGCCAAAGACCACAGTTTAAATGATTTGAATTAAAATAAGCAACTGTGTGTCAGTTAACTTCATCTGTCTTAATAGTTATTGAAAAATAGGAATTTATCATGCTAGCAATACAGCGAAGCTCAATGAAGTGTGAAAAGCATAGAAGGCATCATGCTCAGAGATGCTGGGGGGGGGCAGGGCTTGTACCCAAGATGTCCATCCTTGGGACACATAGAATAAAACAATTCATCTCTTCTGATTAAAATCCTCACAGAAATGGAAAGAATAGCATGATGCTATTACAATGTCTATGATTAAGAATTTTTATTTCAGATATGGCATTTGGATCGTGTAAATCCTGTGAAGTTTTCCCTTAGATGATGGGGTACTTTATTCAGACTCTGTAGGCAATGCATACACACAGAATTGCCCTGCAATAACATGTCCTGTACTACTTTAGCTGATATGAGCACTGAACTCTTGAAGGGAGAAATACTTTTTATTTCTTTTTATCTCTTCAGGTCATGCCAAAGCAGTTTTTTGTCTAGTCTTATAGTACTTCTGAGAAGCAAAAAGTTGTTGTGGGTGCTACTGTAGTAAAACATTATGATCCGCTGTATTTACCTTTTGACATTAATCTGGCATGCAAATAATGTAAACAATCCCAGCAAAGCATACTCTGGAGGTCACCCAGCACATTGAAACTTTTTTTTTTTTTTTTGCACGCGGCATCCTTCTGTACTCTCAGTGTGGCGGCAAGCCCCCACATCCCAGATCTCAAAATATACCTACCCTTTGTTTAGCCAAGTTTGAAGAAGTTAGTGAAGGTTGGAAACAAAGGTAAAATTCATCTTCTTCATATTCTTTGACTCCGCAGTTTAGTCAATTCATGGCCTAGCCGGTTGCAATTTAATAAAATGTCAGCAACAGAAAAGTTGCAACCTCCCTGTTTTAACATTCCAGACTCACTGTTCCAAGCTGGGATTACAAGGTTTTGCTCATATTGCAGAAAGCATTTTCCACCAAGCATTTTTGCTTTAATTAAGTTAAGAGGTATGGTACAATTGAGTCTAGAAGTCTAATGGTGTAGGAGTAAAGTTTTTTTATGAACCAACAAAATGTTACATGGATACATCTCTTCTTCTCATAAATAATAAAGTATTTTGCACAATAATTTCTCTTCAGCTCCTTATGGACACATCATTTCTTGAATAGTATCTGGCATACCTTCTTATAAACTGACAATGGTGTCTTTAATATCTAGCTTCACTTACTTAAACTGATCATATCATGGTGTAGCTTTAATAACTTCCCTTGAGAAATATTAGATAGTGTACCTGCTACAGAATATTTGGCTCCATAGTCTAAATCAGAGCTTTGTAATGATGCTGCAGTCTGTTCTATATTCCCCATATAATGTACATAACTTTTTTTTTTTTGAAAGCTGACAGTTTATTAAAATATAACATCCAAAAATAAGCACTTTTGTCCCATAGTTAGAGACTTCATCAGATACACAAACAACTTCAGTCACATTATAAATACCTTTACAAAATTCTACCCCTCCTAAATCTTAGTAGACACAGAGTTAATCAGGCACTAAAGGTAACTCAATGTCTCCACCTGCAGGACAGCAACTAAGTTATCTATATTCTTTATACTATTCCAGATCAAAAATAAACAGGTAGGCTTATGTGAAAAATATTCTGATTTAATTCACATAGCAAAGGAATCCCTTTATAACTTAAAATAATGCTTACAAGCCTTTATTTAGGGGAAGCATGTAAACTGTACATACATTTGGGTTAAACTGACTCTAAAAGGAAGTCTCCCAAATGGTGCATTTGTCTTGACATGGCAGTACAAAAATCCTTATAACTGCAACACTTAAAATAAATGCCTGTAACCAATCACTCATACCATTAAGTGGTCCACATTAGGGCAATAATAATGTCTTTGTAACTTTTATAATTAGTACCAGAACTGGTAGGTCTTAAATCAGGATATCAGCTCCTCAACATCACATCAAGCTCAGATCTGAGTTTAACAAACTCTTGTGTTTAACACAGTTTGAATGAAGGTGGAAACAGCACAAAAACATAAACTGTACTGAAAATGTTCACACCAAGGCCGCTTTAGCAAATTGCTTGACAACTTTGCTTTTTTCCTACCCAGTATCTTCATATGCTACCTGAGAATACCCAGATGGCCTTTCTACTGATACTGTACTTCCAGAATCTGCTGCCTGTTTTAATTTTTGTTTTCCTCCTTCATGTATGTTACTTTGTCTTCTGTTATCCCTAACTACCTGTTACCTTCTACTTTCCTAAACAATAACTGCAGCTACAGTAGCACTTTATACCTTCCTGCTTCCTGTTTGAATACATTAATGCAAGCAATGCACCTGTTCAACGATTTGTCTCACTTATCCAAGGAACATGAAAGCACATAACAGGTTAGCTTGGACACTTTTTTACGGCAGTATGCTAAGAAATAGTCACAAAATGAAGTCATGTTGTATGCCTTTACTTTAGTTGTAAACTATCAATATTTTATAGCCAAGCAACTTCAGGATAATTAGATCCTTTAAACCACTGCAGGCCCAGACCATTAAGTTTGTTTAGCATTAAGGGATTTCCTTATTATGACCTTCACCATTTAACAGAGAATCTGTCAGATTAACCCATATCTATCAATGTTTTATTAAAATGCACTAGCTGCCTGTGTCAGAAGCCGTATTGCACTGATAGCAAAACTTTACATGAAATAGATAGTGAGAATGCAGACCTCAGGCATTGCTGTTCCAGCAGTCTGTTCTCTGGGGTTCACCTTTGACTCCTGATCTTTATTCTTTCAGACTGCACAGCATTCATATTAAAACATTTTGTTGAGAAGGTCCTTTGGTCACAATCAGGTCCACTGTAATACCTTTATGCATTTTTTTATTTTTAATAATTTTTTTGGTCCCCTTGGGACATCATTTAATCATCATGGCCCCCTCCCAGTGCCTCATGTCCATGCCAAGTCTACCAGCGCATCTCCTGGACTTGCTCCAGTATTGCTGGGGCTGGTCATAGATCCTCTGTAAAAATTCTGCTTATTTGAACTGTTTCTTTCTGAACTTGGTGCGCCTTGTTTTCTGTAGCATAGACTAGATTCAGACCTGCTGAATCTAGCTTTGTTTTTATAACTTGAGCACTAATCCAGGCATTCTTTTTTGGAGAAGATTCCCTTGCACCCTAGTGGCAGGAGTCTGCAGCTAGAACTTGTCTGATTGAAGAATACTGGAACAGGGCTCACTTTTGAGCTTTTTTTGGTTACTTTGTCTAAATCAGTTTGCTTGTTTGCTACTGTTTTATTTAAAAAAAAAAGTTCTAGCTTGCTTTCCCACCTTTCCTGTTATTAGAGTAGTCCTGATACAGATTTGCTGTATTCAGGACTGTATTGTAGTTTCAGAGTTCCCCAGACCTTTCTGTGTTAGAGGGAAGCCTCCCAGCTTATCAGTGGGAGTGTTAAGCACTAGGTAGTCTATCTACCATAAGAAGAGTGGTTTCTAGCTCCCTTTCAACTTTCTGCTTTAAAAGCCCATGTTTGCACGGGTTTGTGCACCGTGCAGCACCACTAAGCTAGGGTAAACTATTACGGGTGCCAGAAAGTCTGCTCTTCAATTTTTTCCTTAGATCTTGCTAGTTCTCTTCTCTCTTGCATTTAACTAGCTTATTCGCCTAGCACTTCATCTGATTTCTTGTAGCAATTATTGTAGCACACGTAAGTGCTAACAGCACTAAACATCCTATAAGGAAACAGCTCCAGTACATATTAATAATGATCCCTCCTGGCATGTCTAAAGGTCAGTTCCCTGTGCTTTCTCCTATTAACGTGGTGAACTTGGGCATTCTGAGGCAGTGTAGCAACTGCCTCATGTACACAGACAACCCTCTCCTCTTACTTCCCAACACTCAGACTTGTGAGAGATGCACTTATATATCCAAACTGAAAGACATGCACTCTCCAGCCAAGACCAGAATAGCTGGTCAAAAGGAGAAGGTCAACACCTGCACCATATCACATGGAACACATATAGCCCTCCAGAACATCCACCATCACAGCTCTCACATAAAAACACAAACCGCACACCCACCTTCATGGAGGATCTCAATAGAAATCTACCCAAATAGCAGAGATCTCCAAATCAGAAATGCACTTGACCACCATAACACAGCACAGTACAAATCACAAGACACATATCTCACCTACACAGTGTGCCACTCAACCTAAGCCCCTAAGGCAAAACAGCTTGCCCAATACACTAATCATAGGTGACTCGATAGTGTGGCCCACTGATGTCCTACTCACTGGGTTGAATAAGGAGAAGGTAACAGTCAGCTGTCTGTTGGGTGCCAGGATCCGACACGTAACACACGCACTCAGGTCACTCCACAAAAAGTACAAGTATGACTCTGTCATTGTCCATGTGGTGTGTGAATGATCTGAGATGTACCTCCCCAGACTACATGAAAAGAGACATGGAGGAGCTCTCGGATTATGTGGCCCAGGTAGGTATGACCCTGGCCCTGACCAGCATCCTGCCATCGCCCAGAAAGATACTGCAGTACAAGCATAAAATGATTGACTTCAACAATTGGCTAAGTTTCTGGTGTCATTCTAAGGGAATCCAGTATCTGTCTGCTTTGGATGACATGATTGACAGACCTTGATGCTTTGCCAGAGATGGTCTGCATCTGTCACCCCTGGGTTTTCAGGCACCGGCTAAGGCTCTTGCCACCCCTATAGTGCCTTTTTTAGGTGGTGTTCCACAGACCAAATTACCACCATAACAGCTATAAATAAATGCACTCTGAGGGTCATGCTGCTCAACACTAGAAGTCTAAATCTCAAGATGCACGCATTCAAAGCCCTCCTCAAAATGGAGAACATCGACATCTGTGCTGTAACTGAGGCCTGATTTAAAGCGGCAGAAAGCACCCTTGTGCTACCAGGCTATAACTCATTCCACACTTTTCTGCCCCAGAAAATTGACCGAAGCTCCAAAGGTGGTGGCATTTCCATACTCATACTGGATATACATATCTCCAGACTTGTGGCCTAGCATAACGCATTGGAGATACTTCAGGTACAACTAACAGTGGGTAAGATGATGATTCAGCCTGTAGCCTGCTACAGATCCCCAACCATGTCCCAAGACTCTTCCTCCATGTTTCTAAGCACCCTAGAAACTATTAGGGTCCAACCCAACACTCTCATACTGGGTGACTTCAACTACCCCTCCACCAACTGGGAAAACTACTCATGCATCAATACACTTGCCCAAAGCTTCCTGGAATTCATTAATTCCAATGCTCTGGAACAGCTCATTCTTATCCCCACTAGAGGAAGCAACATCCTTGACCTGGTTATTACTAACATAGGTAACCGTTTCTCAACACCAATAGTCAATTCCTCCCTGGTTAGATCCGACCACAAACTAATTACTATGGAAATCCACATCTCACCCACACCACCAGCAAAGGTAACCACCATGAAAAACTTCTCCAAAGCTGACTTTGGGCTCCTAAAAACAGGGGTGGCTAACTTCAAGCACCCATGCAAATGGAAAATAGGTGCATGACTGCCGAATTATACACCAATGCACTGTATGAACACGTACATAAATGCATGGAATTAGCCATACCCAACAGAACCAAGACGCTCTCCTCCAAAAAAAAGGAAGCCAATCTGGTGGTCCCCTGCCATTAAGAAACTCTACAACAGAAGGAGGAAACATTTGCAAAAAAGGTGAAGTCCCAAGACTGGAAAAACTCTCTTATTAGCCTCAACAATAAGTTGAGATCCCTCATCAAAACCTCTAAAGCTGGCTATGAAGGCAGAATTGTGGCAGAATAAACAACTAAAAACAACCACAAAGCCTTCTACAGTTATATCAAAAATCTCCATGGCAATACCCAGATTTGCTCTGAGTTACTGCACAATGGTACCTCCTATTCTGAGCCAACAGATATTGCCAACATACTGGCCGACAGATTCAGTGCCAACTTTACCCCCCCTTAAAGGACCAATCTTAATACCCAAAGAATGTCAGGCACCCAGCATTACTGCAGCACAGGTTAAAGCTGCACTGTCCAAGGCCAAGAATACAGCTTCTATGGGACTCGACAATATCCATGGCTGTGTCCTACATGAACTACAAAGTGAACTGGCACCACAACTGTGTGTCCTGTTTAATCAAAGCCTCACCTCAGCCTTTGTCCCTACAGAATGGTGCACTGCTACAGTCATCCCTCTCCATAAAGGGGGAACAATTACAGACCCTGGGAATGATTGCCCCAGTAGCCTGATGAGTCTGATATGTAAGGCTATGGAGTGCATCATCATGGACCTAATTAACAAGGATATAGGGAATCTCCAAACTCTGGATCCTACGCAATTTGTTTTGTGAAAGGTAGATCATGCCTGCTCAACCTGGTTGACTTCTTTGAGTCAGTCACCAGAGCTGTGGATGAGGGCAAGGTAGTTCATACAGCCTACCTCGATCTGGCCAAGGCCTTTGATACCATTCCCCACTCAGGAATTATTGATAGACTTACCAAACTAGGCATCAACCCCTATATCACTAGGTGCGTTGCAAATTGGCTCACCAGACAGAACCCACAATGTGAAAGTAACAGACTCCAAGTCAGACTGCTGACCACCAGTCATGAGTGGAGATCCACAGGGATTGGTCCTGGGTCCTCTCCTGCTTGGCATCTACTTATCAGAAGTCCAGGCCAACATGGTGGGACTCTGGCTGACCAAGTTTGCTGATGATTGCAAGCTGGGAGCCATTATTAGCTCCCCAAGTGATGCAGACATCCTACAGAAAGGCCTCACTGAGACCAATGACTGGTGTTGAAACCATGGCCTTAAGTTTAATGTCAAAAAATGTGTCATCATTCCCTTTGGGAAAACTCAGTTCCCACTAATTATCACATTGATGGTAGCCCACTGAAAACTGAAGGCATTATAAGAGATCTGGGGACACAGGTTGACAGCAACCTGTACTTCGACCACCACATTGCCACTGTGGTCTTAAAGTCCTTCTATGTGGCACAACTCATTACCAATGCCCCATTTGGCATGTACCTCACTAAACACCTGCAACAACTGGAAAGGCCACAAATGTACCTCATGAAGAGGATCCTAGGTCTTACACATGCCCTACATGGACAGACTCAAGAAATTCCAGCTTTTCTCTGTCTCATATCATCTAGTAAGAGGTGATTTCTGCTTGACTTACAAAGCAATGTCTGACCCAGCCCTGTTAGAAATGTTACACCTAAAGAAATCCCAATCCCTGCACACCACTTGCTCCAGGGACCTCAACCTCATTACCACAATCAACAGAACATGCTGTAGGGACAGGTTCATAACCCAGAGACTGCCCATGATCTGGAATAGACTTCCCATACATGTCAAGCAGAGCACTTCACTGGCCCTTTTCAAGAGAAATCTTGATGAGTGGATGGGAAATAGAAAGTTCACCCCGGGGATCACTTCAGTGGCTCTACTTGATAGAGGCACTGGGAACTGACGGTGTCATGATGCCAGGGCACTTCTATGGGCTAAGCTTGTAATGGCTCCAGTGCTGTTGGCCTAGTACACACCTATGAATCTATGAACCTATAAGGGCATCCTGGGGATTCTTCCATCTTTGCTTCCATCCTGGGGGGGGTATCTTCATATGCACTACCCACTCCCTCCCCACCTCCCACACTCATTGATCACATCTGAGGATAACTCCCCTCTTTGGACTACACTTCCCCTAAGGAAGCATCATCAATGAATAACCTTTCACTTGGGACTGGCACACCCATCCCTCCTGCCACTCCTAAGTCACCAATCAAACTCAGTTTGACTAGGCTGTAGTGAGGGATTTATCCCTGTACACCACCAGAGTAGTCTAAGCAGGATGCAATATTATGCACACACACACACACACATATATATATATATATATATATATATATATATATATATATATATATATATATATATATATATATATATATATATATATATATATATATATATATATATATATATATATATATATATATATATTTATATATATGTATATATATATATATATATATGTGTGTGTGTATGGATATACATATATGTGTGTGTGTGTGTATGTTTATATATGTTTATATGTATATAGACTTTTCAAAATTTTAAATAAACAATATTTTTTTAGGGCACAACACCCATTTAATAACTCTAAAAGATACTATGTGTGTCAGATTTAAACAGTTTGTTGAGAAGGTCGTTAAGGACAAATGGGCTTATTGAAGTACTACTGAAGTTTTTTTATTACAGACGCAAAATTCATCCATAAATTATTCCTTTAATTCTTTTTTATGCAGTTGAATGCATTATTATGCAGTATTATGTAGGCTTTTCAAAATAAGGCAAAGATTTCATTTTGCACTGAGCGATGAAAATGTCCTAGACATAAATTTGCAAATGGATGATATTTTTTCTCTGATATATAAACATATGTCTGAACTTCCAGACATTAAAAATCTGGACAAACATTCCTGAAAAGTAAATACATTTGGCCAAAAATATGGACTTCTTGTTAACATAAATTTTGCATACCTGAAACATAACCCCTCTGAGTTCCATTAGGATTGTGGGTTACTACCATTGAAAAACACAAGTTTAAAGAGTAATGAAAAAGGAGATTACAAAATGGCTCAAAACATATGCAAAACACTCTTGTTTAATAAACTAAGACTAAGAACTGATTTTAAAATGGATTGGCTATGTTTTAAAGCAATCACAAGTAATAAGCCTTTGGAGATGGATATAAGCTCCTTACCATGCATAGTACCAAATTACACAGTTTTTGAAGCCAAACGTGTTGTGTTTGCATTTTATATTGCTGGCAAGGACTGTTGTGTTTACATTTTATTTTGCTGGCCAGGACAGACAGCTGAATATTTTTTTCAGAGCTGGAAATCCCTGCCATGATTACATGAAAGACTAAATTCCCAATGCCTTATTAAGTAAATTAATGTATAGGCTACAGTATTTCCATGCTCAAAATAGTGGAAGTAGTTTCTTGCTTCCTAGAAAGTCAAATTGTCAACTAGTTCTTGGAGATGAAACACATTCCAGTAAAAACTAACACAGGATGTAGTGGTGAAACCAGAATGTAGTTAAGAAGCAGGTCATTTAAAGAGGTAAGCTGGTTATGGTTACTCACAATGCTTTGCATTGTATGTAAATAATTACTCAATACCTACCAACACATCATTTTGTGGGTGTGGGTACAGAGAAAAGTTGAGTAAACAGTGAAACTTAAAAAAAAAAAACAAGCAGTTTTTGATAATCTCTATTCTTTGCAAAATTATTTGCAACTTCATCATGAGGGGTACAATGAAAAATGAAATTGAAATCGAATGTCAATTCTGGGCACATTGCTGGTGCTGCAAAGAGCACCTCTGGCTAACATCAAAGACTAAAACAACACTAATTTCATTAACTTTAATCATACTTTGACTTAGGAATGGAGTCCATTCCTATCATGGTATTAGAAACCCAAAGGACTTTGAGAAATTAAACTGAGAGAAGAAATGAATGTAATTGCAAAACAAAGATTTTTTTTAGCATGAACCACACTTTAAACCACTGGCTCCAAACTTCTGTCTAATGTTTGGCTGTTTTGTACATCAGAAGCAGCTACATAGATTGCCTGTCAGGAAATACTGCAATTTCAACTTCTGGAAATAATAGCATACATCTGCCATGGTAAGCTACAAAAAGGCTTATAGCATATAACGTTAGAGCAAGTGTGTTTTTGATAAATATTGTCTCATATGGACTTGCATGTTTATTATTCTTTAAAGTTTGAGCAGATAGCAAAGTTCATCTATTCTGACCAAGGCAAATCTGAAAAAAACAATCATAAACTTATCAAAGAAATTACTGCAATGGAACAACTGAATCTGTCATTTTATTAAGTTCAGCACTTTAAAATGAATAAGCTTTCATCCTTAATCTTTTATTCAACTCAGTGCTGGGTTTAATAAAACCTAAAAATGAAAGTACTTACTTGTTTTAAAGGGATGGGGTTAATAAAATAATTGGTTCAGTTGTTCTGTTTCAACAATTTCTTTCTGAAATTTATTTTAATTTTTTTAGATCTATGATGGTCATCTCAAGTAAACGTTTTAATTTTTCTCTTCTAACAATAGATTAAGAATGCAGACTAAAGGGTTACATCTGAAATGCAATTACAGATAGATATTTTACCTTGGGAATGAACTGGTACAAACTTGTTTCATTCATGAGTCCCCTTACTTACAGTTTTAGCTGTGGTGACATACTATGGGTGTGGTTTGAGGTCAGTGAGAGGAAACAAAGTCTAAACAAATCATGATTTAAAGGGATCACTCAGAATTTCATGGTACCCTGTTATTTTCAGAGAACATTTTCAATTTCTGGCAAATTTGGGACAGTTAAAGAGTTACGTATATATATATATATATATATATATATATATATATATATATATATATATATATATATATATATATATATATACATACATGGAAATCAACATAATTTGGGCCAGGATTGGGCTCTTTTCTTATATTAGACTTTTGTACACGTCACCACAGCTGAAATAATAATAAAACAAAAACAGCATCTTACAGACAACTCACAAAACACGTCTATAACAGAATAATTTCTGATGCCCTCACTACAAATTTCTATGCTTTCTTCTTCTTTATCTTTATCTATATTAGCTCCTGTATCTAATAATTCCTTTACCAATATATGAAATAAAATAGAAGTATATGAAATAAGTAAAGTAAACACTGAAGTTTAGATAAACACACAATGAAAGAAAACAAACGATAGATATGAAATGTATTCGTGATTAGTAACTGTGATGGATGCTTTCATAAACCAAGATAAAAAGATATATATTTATATAATGATTTAAAGCTGAATATGCCGCCATATCTGGAATGGAGCGCAGATCATGAATGGGACTGTTCACAGATCAAGAGACATCAGGTAACTCAGTACAACTCTGTCATTCACAAGCTGCTATGTGATGCATGCTGTCATTTCCTAGACAAGAGTCACGCTATTTTCTGTAAAATCAGGGAAGATACAAACAAACATCATTCCCATGAAATACTTTAGGAGTAACCATAACATGAAAATAAACACTGCCTGGGAATTCTTAGGTTTTAAGATCATTCGTCAATGAAATCTTCTTCTTTCATTTGTCTTTAACTCTTTCTCCTTTTCCAGTTTTAATGAAAACCAAAAACTATCAGTTCATATAGATTCACTGTTAACATACAGCTCATTCTGAAGTGTACTGAATCACCTCTAAAATGTATACTTTTAAATGCAAGAGATCTAACCTTCACCTACCTACAAATATACTTTTAACTTCTTTATTTTTTCTTACACCTTAGTGGGTACTAATACTTGATTTATAACCACATGCATGTCACTTTATTAGCACAGTTAATTAATACTTGTTTTTCTATTTATTATCTCACAGATTGTTTGTATTCTTCCCTTTCAACCTTAGATTACATTTACTTTTAAGTTTCTATTGCTGTAAGTAGGCTATAGAGGGTCTTTAGTTCTTGTGTTCAATAAAATTAAACAAATGCATGACCATGTTGCATTATTTCTACCTCCTGGTTATTTCCTTTACTTTATTTGGAAATGTATTTATTAGAAATAGCTGGAAAATTAGAAAAAGTACTACAATATGGCTTCAATGCAAGATTCACTTTTTTCATTTGTATTTCAACATTTTTTCCCAAGGGTCAAAGCCATCTGTAATACTTCTTGTGTAGTTAATATTCTAGCTTGAATTAAAGGTAAAATGTATTTGACATGTTTTTCATAAAAGAGAAAAAAAGCGTTTACTATCGCAAATACAACTTTGTACCTAAGGGATCTCTGAGTAACTTAATAGGAGAATATGGGTTCCTATTACCAGATCGCAGACGCAGTTTGTCGAATGTATCTTGATCTAACTGAAAGGAGCGAAAAGGCAAAATAGCAAAGCGGCTTTTCAGAGAATTCTTTCCCTGGGAAAGAATTTGCTTGGTCGCTTTCGTTACTTTGCCGTTTTTGGCATTGTAGTGCGATCTCGGAGTTGGCATATTTAAGAAGGGGGGTGTGAGGGGCACAGCCCCCCATGTTGGGGGGGGGAGCCCCACCATTATGTAATGTTTTAAAGTTTTATTTTTTTTTTTAATTTCAGAACAGCAATTTTTTTCCCTTGAAAAAAAATCACTGTTCTGGGGTTTCGACATTGTTAGCTTTTGTTTACATGGGGTTGATTATTTATCGTTCGCTTTTGTAAGTGTGCGATAATATGATGTAGACCCGGAGAATATAACTGTTCTTACTCTTAGAAAATCATGTCAATAAATTCCATATTTCAGCATGTTTGTACTACTTCAAGAAATGTAATTGCTTATAGCCTATAATCAGAAATGTAAAAGAAAGTGCAAAATTCTTGGAAAACATATAACAAGTCTGTTAAAATAACAGATTTCATAACATATAACCTTGACAAATGCAATACCTTTAAAATGTTTCTTAATGTGTTCACTGTAGAAAATCAAATATATATATATATATATATATATATATAAATATATATATATATATATATATATATATATATAAATATATTCCCTTCAGAATATCGAAGCCCCCCCCGCATCCCCCATGCCCCCCTGCTACTTAAATATACCAACTCTGAGACTGCACTACAGCGAAAAAAAAAGGAAAAATCTCCCATTCCTCGCTGTATGGAGAACTCTGTTCAGAATTTTGAAGTTTTAAAACTTTGATCATATGGTTTCGACCATATGAAATTAGAAGTTTTAAACCTTCAATATTCTGAAGGGAACCCATATAAATATATATATATAATATATATATATATATATATATATATATATATATATATATATATATGTGTGTGTGTGTGTATGTACAAACATATATATATATGTATGTATACATATACATATATATATATATATATATACATATATATATATATATATATATATATATATATATATATATATATATATATATATATATAGTTTTTCTCTGCATATTTGAATGGCACAAAGTCAAATCTCAAAATGTTGATCCCATTCTGTAGAATCACAGAATGTCAGATAACCACAACAGGTTCTACTATGAGTTCTTCAGGTAAGGCAAGTCATCTTTACACATCATATGGCAGTAGTTTAAACTAGATTTGATAAAATTTAATTGATTGATGTCATGGCCGTCACATATTGTTCAACACTCTGCACTATAAACATAGGCCAATGTATTTTTAAAGAAAGCCAGTACTACTATCACATCCCAGAGAGCCACAATAAACATACAGCCCACTCATACCCCACAACCTGTTAGCACAAGAAATCTGGATGAAGACAAAAATGATTGGTGTCAAATGCTCAAAAATAAGGACAAATTTTAAATATTGCTCTTAGAAACTTAGAAAGTTGCTAGAATAAAAGTGTATTGCCATATATTTTTGAAGGAAATGAAGTCTGAAGTTCCAGTGTCTGTCATTATTTAGTGAATTCAGTCCTCACTGATGTGTCAGAACACCACAAATTGTATGAGGAACAGACCAAAAATATGAGTCAAAAATCTGGACATTCTGTGAAAATCTTGACGGTTGAGATGTATGAGCCCACTCCAAGTATCATACTTTACATCACACGACTAAAACAACAGGGCAAAAATAACCAAAATAAATAAATAAACTCCATCATCAGTACAAATGGTTGAAAAAATACCCCTCATGTGGGGCACTGCATCTCCTATACCTGTCGCTACTTAAATATACTGCTTCTGAGATAGGGTGGGCTGGTGAGACAAACTTTCTTCCTTCACTATTTCATGATCTCAGACAAAATTACAGTAAAAGAGATAAAATACCTCTCAATCAAAATGAATTTTTTATACATATAGATAGATAGATAGATAGATAGATAGATAGATAGATAGATAGATAGTCTTCATTTTTTATTATGTCATGGTGCCTTTATTTTTTATCTATAATATTCTCTGCAAGTATACACATATTTTTTTCTACAGGCCCATGTATTAACTTGACTGGAAATGTAATTGCGATTCAACACTATTTAGGCACTGAAAACAGTTCTCAGAAAGCAACATTTGGGCTGTGTGTTTTGTGCCAAATGAAATTATGACACTTTTTATAAATAACACAAATCTTATTTTCATAACACTCCTTTGTCTTTACTACGGTTGTGTTCAGATCTCATTTTTCCTACTGGGAAACCACTTCAATGAGGATTTTCTCCATGACAATGCTTCAATATTCCTACGATATGGATTTTTGAAGCTGTACTCGATAAAAAAATGGCTGCTCCAGTGTAACAAATGGCTATGTAGCAAGATGAGTAATGAAACAATGTATGAGCTTCGTATTCCATTAGTATGGCAGGAGAACTTGCGAAAAGAATGGCAAAAATTCAGCGATCCATTTGTCTGGCCTCATATCAGCTTCTATAATATTAGCAGGTTCGGTTTGGTTAGGCTGCTATGGAAAGTGTTACCTGTCTTTGCAGCATGGATGTTTGCCTCTTAGCATACGCATGATACAGGAACTCTGAATGCAGTGTTAAGATAAAATAATAAAGGAAGGTGCTGGAGTGAGATCTGAAAAGCAATCCAAAATAACCTTCTAAGGATTTCTACCGATTTTCTGAAAGTGACCGAGTTTAAAAGATAGGTATAGGTATCTTACATAAAG
The DNA here is from genome assembly GCF_019279795.1 of Protopterus annectens. Classification (NCBI taxonomy): domain Eukaryota; kingdom Metazoa; phylum Chordata; order Ceratodontiformes; family Protopteridae; genus Protopterus; species Protopterus annectens. The sequence continues at coordinate 1,938,405,913 of NC_056725.1, read as the reverse complement.
CAATGATAATACTTATTGGTTCTACAGTGAAACACTCACTTTCTGAAAATCGACATTCCAAAAGAGCAACAACAACAAAAAAAAAAGCCCAAAAATCAAAAGGACAAAATACTCCCTTTTTCTTGATTTTTGCAGGGAGAAAAGCACCCTTGCCCCCCCCCCCCCGATATGTGTGTGTGTGTGTGTGTGTGTGTGTGTGTGGGGGGGGGGGCAAGCCATACACCCCTCCAAAATAATATATACTAAATCTACAGTTGCATCAACTTGAAGAAGGGAGAAGTCTCCCTAAAGATGTGATTCATTGCCAGAGTGCCAGCGTCCAATTAGAAATCACACCTACAATAGTTTTCTGTGGGAAAAAGCAATCAGCTTTATGCATTTCATGTTTTATTTTTTTTTCTCTCAGTTACTAATGATCAAGCAATTTCACCTAGAGCATGTGTAGGAAAGCCATACTTATTGTAGAACTGTTCAGCATATGCATGCCAAAAAAAAAAAAAAAGCAACACAACTCTCTTGGAAGATGGCAAATATTTTATATAGTTTATTTTCCCACACCTAGCACATAATTAAAGTAACTCTGAGGTAAATGCATGTTGATGCAAATACAAATGTTACTACATCCAGTAATCATACTCTCTGAGCAACCATGCTGTCATACAATTCACCGTTCACAGAAAAGAAGGCCCAGAGCATATCCTGTCAAACTATAATTTGATTTATAACTTCTCACAGTGCTTGCAGTAAAAGTAATGTCTTTCGGCTTTTCCCGATTAGGGGTTACCACAGTGGAACTCCGGTCTGCTAATGATTGGCAGTAGATTTTTGCGGTGCTGAGATGCCAGCCTGATGCCCAACCTTCAAGGGAGACACACCCATTCATGCTTGCACCTACCTGTATATCTTTAACATCACTCAACGACAGGGAGGACATGCAGACTCCACACAGAAGGTGCTCCAGCCGAGAATCGAATGGGAGAACCTCTTGCTGTGAGGTGACAATGCTAACCGCTGCACCATCGCGGCCCTTCCTCTCTCAGTGCTTACTGTGACATCTATTACTTAAGGGGCTGCCATTTTGATTTTATATTACACTCTTAATGTGTGCCATCATCAATCATGTTAACACCATCTCAGTCTACCTATCTATCTATCTATCTATCTATCTATCTATCTATCTATCTATCTATCTATCTATCTATCTATCTATCTATCTATCTATCTATCTATCTATCTATCTATCTATCTAATCTAGATGTCTCTCTCTAAATACATATGATTAATGTGATTGACTTGTGGTCTAATTTAACCACAGAGGAATTAAATTTTGTGGGGAGCAAAGCTGTCCCCTGTTGGTAAGGAAGGACCAACTCAGGATTTACCACCCCTTGGCTGGGATACAGACTAACGGGTCCATGAAGTCTGGAAGTCTCTGTGCATACATGTTTGAGGATGTATAGGTCTCCCAGACTATGGAAGAGTAATTGACATCTCCTTATACAGTGGTGTTTGTCTTAATACATAGAGACTCCATACTTGTTAGGTAGGAGGTATGGGATGAGGAGGACATAGATGGCTATGATATGATAAGTGGATTTATAGGTGATATATATATATATATATATATATATATATATATATATATATATATAAATAATTACATGCACACACACACACACACACACACACACACACACACACACACACACACACACACACACACACAGACACACACACACAGACACACACAAACACACAGACACATACGTATATACCATATTCACTGGGCATTTTAGTATGCCACTGCAGAACAGCTGGTTATAGTCAAGGCTGGATCTAGCACAAATCAACTGAAGTAGTTGCCTAGGTTTCAGTGCAGGCAGGGGCCCCCATCAACATTAAAAAAAAAATCTCACCCACATCTCCTACCCCAGTTCCCTGGATCTGCTCAGCTGTTCTGCTTTGATATTAATTATCACTGTGTTACATTGAAACACATAATGTGTGTGTGTGTGTGTGTGTGTGTGTGTGTGTGTGTGTGTGTGTGTGTGTGTGTGTGTGTGTGTGTGTGTGCACGCGTGTGTGTGTGTGTGTGTGTGTGTGTGTGTGTGTGTGTGTGTGTGTGTGTGTGTGTGTGTGTGTGTGTGTGTGTGTGTGATGTGGCTAATTGTTGAGGATTATAGTAACTAAATAATGAAAGACATTTGAGCTTTAGATTTCTTCAGAAAAATGCATTCTAATGCAAAAACCTGTTATTCTATTAACTTTGTAAACATATAAACAATATTTAAATTCTGTCCCTGATGTGGACAGTGTATATGTTTTATAGCAGTAAACAGATATATTTTACCAAATAATTATTTATGTGTTGGTTCATTTGATCACAAATTAGCTATGTGTTCATACACTTTGCCATAATCAGGCATCTGAAGTATACACATTACAACGGCTCTAACTGCTAGACATATGTGTGTGTGCGTGCATGCCCGCATGTGTGTGTGTGTGTGTGTGTGTGTGTGTGTGTGTGTGTGTGTGTGTGTGTGTGTGTGTAAATGATTGATGTCTATGTCTCAGAGTACTTATGGTGTAAAGGAAGAGATTGATTTCAATAAACAGGAGTATCATTATGCAAGTATCCTGTGTACACGACTTTCATCTTTGAAGACTTTGAAGTTTGGGCAGGGATTTCTTAAGTACTTCAGCATATGAGTGCTGTCTTGCAGGTTCAAGACAAGGGGGTATGATTATGCGAGGTGGGTATCAATACAGACAACCTGGTGGGTACAGTCAGTAATTTTACAAGAGCGTGTGGCCTCCAAGGTTAGTGAATGTTTATTCCTGTAACACATGCAGTCATCTCTTTGAAGAAGCAAATGATTGTTAGAAAGCATGAGCCATTTGTCACATTCCCCAAACCAAAACCTCTGCAAGAATGGCAGGTACACAGACTCAAAAGGAAATATCAAAAACAAAACAGCCAGCACTCAGCTGGAGCAAATATCTTGTTTTAATGTACAAAAACAGATCGATTTCAGCCCACAGGCCTTTTTCAATGTAAAACACATCAGTACATTCCCCATCTCCTATATCATAACATAACAGAATAATTATATCCCATTAAACAATTATTAAAAATGTTCAATAAGACCAGGTGGAAACAATCCCCCCAATTTTACTATCCAAGACTTTTCTTTTTTGTTCAAAACATTATGCCAACCACTTTTCGTTGATCTATGTCCTAACACCCTATCAATAATAATGAATTTAAACATTGCTGCCTTGTGTATAATAGTATGTTTATATAAGGCATTAGCCAGATACTTATTTCTAATGCTACTTAGATGTTCTGAAATTCACAATTTTAATGGTCTGGAAGTCTGACCTACATAAAAGGCTGTGCAAGAGCAAATAGCCAGATATATAGCCCAGTCACTATTACAATTGCCAAACATTCTGACACAAAAAACCCTATATGTGTTCTTACTTGAAAATTTCTTAGCTGAACATATGAATTTACAAAAAGAGCAATGGCCACAGGGGTAACAACCCACCACTTGCGTACCATCTATAGTAATTTGTACAGAATTTATAGAGAGTAAAAAATGTTTATAGTTGCTAAAGTAACTACTTAATGTTTTCCCTTTCCAAAAAGAAAAAGACCATCTCTGACCTAACAACTCACACAACCTGTCATCTGTTAATAAAATGCCCCAATGTTGTTGTATCATATCTAAAAATGTATGAGTGTTCCTACCATAAGTGGTAGTGAATCTAATTTTATTGCTAGAGCAAGAGAAACAATCTTTGTATTTCAAAAGCTCTCTTCTTGAATATGATTGTACTTCCCTACTAGTCTGCCTAACCTGTGCCAATGAATAGTCTCGTTCAACAAAACGACCTACAAGGTCATTATCAAAATGTATATATTCTTCAGTATTGGAACATATTCTATGTATTCTCATAAACTGTGATTTAGGTATATTTGCTGTAATGTGCTTAGGATGACAACTGGATGCGTGGAGTAAAGTGTTGGAATGGTGGGGTTTTCTATATAATGTACTAAACAAAGTTCCATCAGATTCTTTTGACACTTTAACATCTAAAAAAGAAATAGATATAGCATCATAATTTACTGTAAATGTGATGCCCCACTTGTTTTCATTCAAATATTGAACAAATTCCTGTAAATATACAGCATCTGACTTCCACACCATCCAGCAGTCATCCAAAAATCTATGCCAGATATCAATCTCACCAAGAAAAATGTTATGATGTATATCATATATTATTATCTGTTCCAAATACCCCATAAAGAGGTCAGCAAATGATGAACCCATCGCTGTACCCCTCAATTGCAAAAAAACATTTGGTATTGAAGAAAAAAACAAAAAATAAGACACTACTGAATTTTTAAATATTATTTCAGATGCCCAATTAGAGTCTAACTGGTTACTATGTACTTTAGACGTTATGTCTTTATATACTAGTATTCCTCATTGGGATGGTTTATGTGCTTAAGAATATTGGCTAAATAGAATGTCCTTATGTAGCCCAGGTTTCAGTACATTTTTGTTATGCCTAACGGAGAATGTGTTATCTAAAAATGTTTTTTTCTTCAATACCACATGTTTTTTTGCAATTGAGGGGTACAGCGATGGGTGCGTTTGCAATAATTGTTTATTTTTGTCATTTTTGTTGATTTATTTTTAATTTTGCAGGGTACTGAGATGTATGCTGATGATTTTGTAAAAACATTGAACAGTGAATCAGATTTTTTAAACCCTAGGTCAATATGGTTTGAATGTGAGTTTTTTGGATATTTATTTTAAGTGGAATGGGGTTAAAGGTAAGGTGGACAGTCAGATTTACAGAAAGGATACTTTTAGCAATAACTATCTCCACTTTCAAAGTCATCATCCCTGTTTTATTGTCAAAAATGTTCCTAGGGGGCAATTTATTAGAGCCTCTGGTTAACAAATGATGACGGGCAGTTTGACAAAAAATAGAGTTGATTATTTCTTTATTTATCGATAGGTCGTTTGAATATACTTTTTTAAGAACTACAGCTGATGAAGTTAAATTAAAAAGGGAAGAATTTTATCCTCCCATTCTTTTGAAACCCTTGGTAAGGAATAGATATAAATGGGCTGAAGATAAAGATTTATGCAGTCTTGATATGACTGTGGATAGTGGAACTATTCAGGCAGTTATTTTGGACCACTGGAAGAGTTCATTTACAGAAATAATTGCAATTTAAAAATGCTTTTAGAAAATGACAACAGCAAAAAAGCTCTATGTTCCTATAGTGGTTCAAAAACCAAGGGGATCTACAAATGTGGAGACTGCCAAGTTTGTATGTACATCCTAGAGGATCCATATTAAGCTTTAGATCATCTTACATCCACCATTGCCATTCCTGGTGTTTTCACTTGTAAATCCAGAGGGGTGGTATGAGTTAGTATGTGTTCCAAGTGCAATTCTTTTTATGTTGGGATGACCACTAGGAGGGTGAGAGAAAGAGTCAAGGAGCATTTATATGCTATTAAATCAAAGGATGATTACAAAGCCTTTTTTAAACATTCTAAATGTTGTGATGGTTTTAAAAAGTTTTTGTTTACCAGCATATAGGCTGTTCCCCTGATTATCAGGGGAGGGGATTTTTGGAGCAAAGTTGAACAAAAAGAAACACTTTAGCAAATTAGACTGGAGGCAGACAAGCCCCCTTGTCTTAATGAGCATACCAACAATAAATGTTTTTTTTTTTTTAAAAGAGATTGAACCCAGGAAAATGGTTATTTAATTGAATTGTTTAAACTGCTTTTAGTAAGTGTCAGTTATGTAATTAATTAACTGGTTTAATGTGATTGGTTGGGTGTCATTTAAAAGTGGTTTGGTTTTAGATTGCATTATTCTGATGAAGTCCTGGTTTAGATGAAAGTGGAAAATAAAGCGTTTTTTAATGCTAAAGTGTTCGATTTTTCTGTTCACGGAGATCCCATCTCCTGCTGTTATTGGTGGCGTTTTTTGGAGATATTTTCGGATTACCATCTTCAGTTGTGACTGTTTTTGTGGTTTTGTGGTTAAATATTACATGCATACATACATACAAATATTTCAAGCACGGGCATTAATGCCTTTCTAGCTTGCCAATATACCAAAACACTTATTCCCATAATAAGTGTCCAGGCTGTTCTTAAAAATATCTAAACTAGTACTTGCTTTAATGTAATTTGGTAGTCTGTTCCATGCATTGGCTAGTCTGTCAAAAAACCAATTAGTACACTTATCATTCCTATAGAATCTTCTACATAGGTTGTCTGATGATTCTCTAGTACTTTTGTTTTTAATCCCAAACATTCCCAGAGGTAGTTGTCACTAAATGCCCTATATACCTGAATAAGATCTCTTAGATATCTATAAGAGACACTGTACAAGTTCAGATATTTTAGTCTTTCATAATAACTTAAATGTTCACATCCATGGATACCCTTGGTATATTTCCATTGTACTCTTTCCAGTTTACTCATGCTTGTTTTCTTATAGGGTTTCCATATTGTTATTCCATACTCAAGTTTGGGTCTAATGTAACTAACAAACAATGACTTCATTATTTTTGATTTCCTAGACTTTATAAATCTTTTATACAACCTATAGTTCTATAACTATCATTAACCAATTGGTTGATATGATTAGAAAAACTCATAGCTGAATCTACCCATATACCCAGGTCCTTAAATGAGTCTACAGTTTCATTTACTGTGTGCTGTATTAAATATTCACCTTTCAATTTATACCTACCAAATCTCATATGCTTAGTTTTTTTATGTATTTATCAGCATATTATTCTCGTATGTCCAAATGGTCAATTTAGTCAAGTTATTTTGCAGACATGTCTTATCTGTAACACATCATGCCTTATCTGTAACACATGTAATCAGTTTACCCAATTTCAGGTTGTCTGCATATAGACTGTAGAACACCTCAGATGAAAAAGTTAGGTCTGAAAGATACAATCTAAGCAGATAAAGCCCTAGGACAGAGCCCTGTCAGACACTCTGATTGTAACCAAGGATTTCACCTGTCTAGTTGCTGTATGATACTTGCCATGTCCTATTTGTAAGCCATGTGGCTATCCATCTTATCAAGAGTACAGCAATTCCTAGTTGTACTAATTTGTTGATCAGTGTTATGTGTATGACCCTGTCAAATGCTGAAGTTAAATCTATATCAATTACATCACAGCACACTTTTTCATTCATAGCTGTTATTATATTGTTACAGAACATCATGTTACGGGTGGTAATAGATCTGTTTTCAACATATGCATGCTGATATATGGTTTCAAGTCCTAACCTATCCAGTTCTGACAATAATTTATCCAATATTACCTTCTCCATTATTTTTCCACAACATGAAAGTAGACTGTATGACTCTGTGTTTGTCCTACTCCCCTTTCCCTTAAAAACATGTTTAATAAGCACATCTCCAATCTTGAGGAATCTCACCATATTTATATGATCTAGTGAATGATAGATATAATGGTACTGTAAGTTCTTGCTGAAGTGTTCTCAGGTCATTGTTACTAATTCCGTCTCCTCCCTATGCTTTGTTTGAATCCAGTCTGCACGGTTCTTTTTCAATATGTTGTTGTTGTTGTGTCTTTTGGCTTTTCCCAGTTAGGGGTCACCACAGCGGAACTCTGGTCCGCTAATGATTGGCAGTTGGTTTTACGTGCCGAGTTGCCAGCCCTGATGCACAACCTTCAACGAAGGTACGCCCATTCACACATGCCTCCACACAGAAGACGCTCTAGCTGAGAATTGAACCGGACAGCGTCTTATTGTGAGGCGACAACGCTACCACAGCACCACCACCGCGGATACAATCTAATTTAATTCCAGTGTCTGGGGTTACCTGGATGTCACTAGGACAACTTACCACCCCTTTTGTGGAGCCAAACTGTTTTGCATAAGATTTTGTAAATATATCTATAATCTGTTGTATCTGAGAATACATTTTAGAATCTGCACACAGTTTATCCATATGCATGTCCTTACTCCTGCCACATCTTATGTATCTAAAAAAGGTTTCCTATTATGCTCAATATCTTTATATAAATTTTCTTCAAATTTTTCTTGATCTTGTCTCTCACTATGCTTAATCTGTTTGTCCAGCTTGTTTATTTCAGTTTTCAAAGTTGTAGTTCAGCCTCTCTTCCATTTCTTATATTTTTGTCTCTCACCTTAATCAGATATCTTGTTCTTATGGAAATATATCCAGCTGATTATATATACACCTACATCCTGATGTTAAACATTTTTTTTTATTTTTGCACTCAAACAATTTCTCTTTCAAAACTTTCCACATTCCATCTGCATTTTTTTCCACTGAGCACCTCACTCCAGTTAGTTTTACACAGTGACTGTTTTGCTTCAATATAATCTGTAATTAACCTTCTGTGTATTTGGCTTAGATTTCAGTTTAGCAGAATCATCTAGCAACAGATTAATCATTATAATCCCATGATCACTGCATATCGTGGTGGTAAAACTTGACTTGAAGTTTCAGTAATTTCTTTAGGAACACAAACAATGTAGTATGTTCTGTCCCCTGATATTTTTTTTGGGTCTATATTATGTCGACAAACACTTAAATGTTCGAATCTCTAAAGGTCGACCTTTAGAGATCGAACAGTTAAGTGTTTGAAAATGTAATAAAACAAAATTAAAAAAAAAGTAAAATGAAAGGGTTTTAGCAGGGCCTGCACCCCTACCCCACCACTACTTAAATATACCAACTCCGAGATCGCACTTCAGTACACTACAGTGCAGAAACAGGAAATTTACCATTCCCTACACTATAGCTCAATCTTGGAGTTGGTATATTTAAGTAGTGGGGGTGTGGGGGTGCAAGGGGGCTTGCCCCCCCCCGCTTACACCCTTTAGTTTTTTTTTACAGTTGTTTTTTTTTTAATTTTTAAAAATATTCGAACACTTAACTGTTCGATATCTACAAGCCGACCTTTAGTGATTCGAACATTTAAGCGTTCATCTATCTAATATAGACCCATTTTTTTACAATCTGAAGCAATTGTTGCTCCTGAATATACGCTGTGAATACTTTCCCTACTAACGTTGTAGAATCAATATTATTCCAGTCTGTTTCTGGTAAATTTAAGTATGTTACATTTCACACTGAGCTAATCAAAGGAAGGACACTGAGAAAACTCGGATCTATAAATATATAACATTAAGTATCCTATTTTTTTGCTTATTTTTTCGAGATATTTATAGGACTTTGTCTACTGTATATTTTTCTAGCTAGTTTCACTGTTTGTGAGGTATTAACTGGAAATTGTCCACTTTTATTAAGCATCTGTTGGGTTGTTTGATTCTGATAACTTGTTTTCAGTTAAAAGCTTTCTCTAGAGGCTCCTTTAGCTGTTTAAAACTTTAATTTAAAGGCTCACTGCTGCTTTTCTGCTGTGAGAAACATGTCTGCAGTTTGTTTCCTACCCTCCCTCCCTATTGGTATGCTGTTCTTATAGTTGGTGGCTTTGCAGTTGCCCACCCCTACTGTAAATTTGATCTGGGACCCTCCTCTCAGTCTAGTGTCATTACCTCATTCTACCTAATACATGGAGAACATTTGAAAAGGCCAATCAGCTTAGTTTCTGCTCCTCCTTTCTCTCTTTCCACTTAAAAAAAAATCTAAGCTTGTTTCCTGCCTTTCCTGTCGGTAGTCTAGTCTGGATACAGATTTGCTGTGTCCAGGACTATTTGTGGGCTTCTAAGCCCCCAAGCCTTTCTGTGTTAGAGTGAAGCCTTCTAACTTAATTTTGTTTCTTAGAACTAGCCAGTTTTTTAGTTTCAGCACTCAAGTCTGTTTCTTTGAGCTCAGCACTTGTTCAGAACTTATTGTAAGCACTTAATAAGCTACAAATTACTACAGCACTCAACTTTCCTCACTGTCTAGAGAATAACAGTTTCTAATACTTAACAAACAAGCACCTATCCAGACATGCCTAAGGGTCAGCTCCTGGTGTTTTCTCCTGTCTACCTGATGAATCTGGGCATCTTGGGGCAATGCAGCAATTGCCTCATGTACACAGACAACCCTCTCCTCCTACCACCCAACACTACAACCTGTGAGAGATGCACTTATATAGCCAAACTGGAAGCAAAGCTCTCTTCACCTAAGACTGGACTAGACAGTCAAGAGGAGAAGGTAAACACTTGCACCACACAACACTCAGCACATAGCCCCTCAAAACCTACACCACCAAAACACACACATAGAAGCACAAAACACACACCTACATTCATGGAGGCTCTCAGTAAAAACCTGCCCAACAACAGGGACCTCCAAAGCAGAAACACAAGCAACCCCCCCCCAACAGAACCCAAATGACACATAGCCCACAAACTCAGTGTGCCACTCAACCACAGCCCATAAGGGATAACAACGTACCCAGCACTCTAGTCATAGGTGACTCTATAGTCAGGCACACTGATATTCCACTCACCAGGCTAAACAAGGAGAAAGTTACTGTCAGCTGTCTGTCAGATGCCAGGATCTGCCACATAACACATGCACTCAGGTCACTCCACAACAAGTACAAATATGACTCTGTCATTGTCCATGTTGTTGTGAATGACCTGAGACATACATCCCTAGACTACATGAAAAGGGACATGGAGGAACTGTCCAAACTTGTAGCCCAGGCAGGTATGTCCCTAGCCCTGAGTAGCATCCTGCCATCACCCAGAATGATACCACAGTACAAGGACAAAATGATTGACTTCAACAACTGGCTAAGCTTCTGGTGTCATTCTAAGGGGATCCAGTATCTGTCTGCCTGGGATGACATGATCGACAAACCACGATGCTTTGCCAGAGATGGCCTGCACCTGTCGCCCCTAGGATTCTGGATACTGGCTAAGGCTCTAGCCACCCCTATAGTGCCTTTTTTAGGCAAGGTTCAAATGACAAATTCACCACCATAACAGGTACAAGCAAGAAGAATCTGAGGGTATTGCTACTCAATGCTAGAAGTCTAAACCTCAAAATGCACTCACTCGAGGCACTCCCTAAAATGGAGAACATTGACATCTGTGCAGTGACAGAGACCTGGTTCAAGGCTCTAGAGAGTACCCCTGCATTACCAGGCTATAATTCATACCACACCTTTCAGCCACCTAACCTGGACTGAAACACTAAAGGTGGAGGCGTGTCCTTATTCATTAAGGATATCCACACCTCCAGGCTAGTTGCTCAGCATAATGCATCCAAGATTATCCAAGTGCAACTAACTCTGGGCAAGACTGCAATCCAAATTGTAGCTTGCTACAGATCCCCCACCATGCCCCAGGATTCCCACTCCTCATTTCTTGATATACTGGAAAATATTAGGGTACAACCTAACACCCTAATAATGGGCGATTTCAACTACCCCACCATTAACTGGGAAATCTACTCATGTACCAACTCTTGTGCTCAACGTTTTCTGGAATTCATAAATTCCAATGCATTGGATCAACTTATCCACACCCCCACCAGGGGCAGCAATATCCTAGACCTGGTTATTACCAACATGGGCAACCGGTGCTCCACACCAGAGGTCAATTCCTTGTTGGTCAGATCCGACCACAAGCTAATCACCCTAGACATCCACAACCCCCCCCCCCCACCTCCCATTAGGGAAATCACAGTAAAAGATTTCTCCAAAGCCAACTTCATACTTCTTAAGACAGAAGTGGCAAACTTCACGACACCCATGCTGATGGACAACAGAGGTATGACTGTTGAATCCTACACAAATGCACTTTATAAGCACTTACACAAGTGCATGGATCGTGCAATCCCTAACAGAACCAAGATGCTATCCTCCAAAAAAAGGAAGCCAATATGATGGTCCCCTGCCATAAACAAACTCTACAACAGAAGAAAGAAACTGTTGCAAAAAAGAGTAAAATCCCATGAATGGAGAAACTTCCTGATCAGCCTCAGTAAGAAGCTGAAATCCCTCATAAAACCCTCCAAAGCTAGCTACGAAAACAAAATCGCCACTGACTCTAAAGACAACCACAAAGCATTCTATAGCTATGTCAAGAATCTCAATGGCAACACTCAGATCTGCTCTGAGCTACAGCACAATGGCACTAAATATACAGAGACACTCGACAAACTGGGTAAAATAAAAAAAACAATAAATCCAAACACAAGTGTACCAAACACCCGAACTTGTCCACAGAAAAATTAATTTATTGTGAAGTGCTTTTCGTCACTGAAATGCAGTGACTTCAGACATATTTAAAAACAGTCATTCCGTTTTAAATAACATTTTAAGGTCTGTCACATGATCTGATTTGTGTCATGTGACAGACTTTAAAATGTTATTTAAAACGGAATGACTGTTTTTAAATATGTTTGATGAAGTCACTGTATTTCAGTGATGAAAAGCGCTTCACAATAAATTAATTTTTCTGTGGACAAGTTTGGGTGTTTGGTACACTTGTGTTTGGATTTACTATATATACAGAACCAACTGATATTGCCAACATCCTGGTAGATAGGTTCAGTGCTAACTTTTCCTCCCTGTCATCTCCTAAAGGGCCCATCTTTATACCAGAAGAATGCAAAGTTCCTGTAATCATGGCTGCACAGGTAAAAACCACACTATCCAAAGCCAAGAACACAGCATCCATGGGACCTGACAACATCCCAGGCTGTGTTCTACATGAACTACAGAACAAACTGGCACCCCACCTAAGTATCATGTTCAATCACAGCCTCACCTCAGGCTATGTACCCACTGAATGGCACACAGCGATGGTTATCCCACTCCACAAAAGGGGAGCAACCACGGACCCCGGAAACTACTGCCCCATTAGTCTAACAAGCCTGGTCTGCAAGGCTATGGAACGTATCATCATGAAACTTATAAACAATGACATTGGTAACCTCCACACTCAGGACCCCACCCAGTTCGGGTTTGTAAAAGGCAGATCATGTCTCCTAAACCTGATAGACTTCTTTGAAGCAGTCACCAAAGCCATAGATGAGGGTAAGTTGGTTCACACAGCTTATCTAGATCTCGCCAAGGCTTTCGACACCATCCCCCACTCTGGAATTACAGATAAACTCACTAAACTAGGTATAAATCCCTATGTCACAAGATGGGTTGCCAACTGGCTCACTGACAGAACCCACACTGTGAAAGTAGCAGACTCCAAATCCAACTACAGACCACTGACAAGTGGAGTACCACAGGGTTCAGTCCTGGGTCCTCTCCTGGTTGGTATCTACTTCTCTGAAGTACAGGCTAGCACAGAAGGTCTATGGCTAATGAAGTTTGCAGATGACTGCAAACTAGGAGTCATAATCAAAACACCAAAAGATGTGGACATCCTACAAAAGGGCCTCGCTGAGACAGATGCCTGGTATCAAAGCCATGGCCTCAAGCTCAATGCCAAAAAGTGCATTGCCATCCCTTTTGGTAAAAACTCTGTACCCATGAACTACCACATAGGCGGTAGTCTACTTAACACTGAAAGTGTGATAAGAGACCATGGGACACAGGTGGACAGTAGTCTCTCCTTTGATAATCACATCGCCAAAGTAGTCAGGAAATCCTTCTATGTGGCACACCTCATCACAAAAGGATTCTCATCCAGGAAAAAAGAGGTCATAGTTCCCCTCTACTCATCACTCATTAGACCCATTATAGAGTACAATGCCTCTTTTGGTATGTACCTCACAAGACATCTAGAACAACTGGAAATGCCACAGAAATACCTCACAAAGAGGATTACTGGCCTCAAACAGATGTCCTACGCAGACCGTCTCAAAAAACTGCAGCTTTACTCCGTCACATATTGCCTACTCAGAGGCGATCTCTGCCTAACACACAAAGCTATGTCAAACCCAGAGCTTTTAGACATGCTCCACTTAAAGAAGTCCCAATCCCTATGAGCTACACGCTCTAGAGACCTAAATTTTGTCACCACAATAAACAGAACATGCTGGAGGGATAGATTTCTGTCCCAGAGACTTCCCATACTCTGGAACAAACTACCTATCTATATCAAACAAAGCTCCTCATTAGCACTCTTCAAGAAAAATCTTGATGATTGGATGGGAGATAGGAAATTCACCCCGGGCATCACTTCTGTGGCTCTGCTCGACAGTGGCCCAGGAAAATAATTTTCTTGGGTGGTGAAAGCCAGGGTACTTTTTGGCTAAGCTTATATAGGCCCTTGGGCCAATAGCCTAGTACCTACCTATGAACCTATGAACCTATGTATGCCATGACCATTACTGGTAAAACTGGAGTCATACCTATACACTTACGGTCAAGATCAAAATTAGCCTTTGTACTGTAGGTAAGCAGCTAAAAATAGGAGATATCCATGTTTGTGCTAATCATAACTATTCCTTCAAGACAAGAATGAAAAGGGCTGCATTTTCGGTGGCTATCAAATTATGTAGGCTGCACAAGTGGAAATTTCAGTTGCTATACCTTGCCACATTGTAAGTGCAATTACTAGATAGGTTGCAGCAGTAGCCAAACTCAAGTTAATATAAGCTGTCTCAAAGGCCCTAACTGAAACCAGCTCTAATACAAACCCTTACAACAATACTTTGACAAGGGAGGGTACCTAGGCTCTATAGTCACAAAAGCACGAACCCTTAGAATTTTCCCTTTTTTCTGAGCCATACTGATAAATAAGCAGAAAGGGTTCATGCTGCAGCAGTAAGTGCAATGACTGATGTCATTTCCTGATCTGGTACTTAACTGAGCATAAGGATCCTATATATGGACATATTTACAACAATTCATGTATTGTTTTGTAAATTTATCATTAATGTACTCTCCCTATGGAGGAAAAGGGTCTGTATACTTTTTCATTCTGATAAAAGAGGATGGATATTGTTTTTGTTCATTACAGGGTATTTAATTTCCATTGACAGCATTTGCTGCAGTATGGTTATAGATGTAGAAAACGGGTAATTTCTCTCTCAGTGTGTTAACTTTGTATGTTCTACACTATAACAGGTTTTGTCTGCTGAGAAAGGATGTGAAAAGCTCTGTAAAATACCACCGATTACCCTATCTTGGTTACAGGACTTATTACAATGGTGATTTGAGACAACATGTATTGGTTGTTTGGTAATTTTAGCAGGACACTGGAAGAATGAACACTGGCCTGGTTTACCTAGGCTACAATTATTCTAAGAAATACTTATGGAAGGTGGGCAGAATCAGTTATAATCCGAATAGTATGTATGGTATTCTCCTCCTGCCTGGTGAACCAGGGGACTTATCGCTACTTCTCCACAATGCAGCTATACTGCCATTGTGCTGCATATTTAACAATGTGTTTTGTCTGGGTATTTATTTAATATTGCTACGCATTTTCTTGTAAATTCCTTTTCATATAATGTTCTACTTGATATTATATTAATTTAAAAAAGCTCTTTAAAATTAAGATCCTTGTATGTAGCTTGCCTTTGTCATGTTTTGCTCTGCTTCTGCACACTGTAAAATACCAGATGTATGGTAGGATGCTTTTCAGGTTTATGTTTCCAACAGAAAATAGAGCTCACAACTCTTGTCAATGATTATGGCTAAGTTTCCTTTATTTTCTTGGAACATAAATGGTCTGCTTGATCAGTCTAAGTATGTGAAGTTCCTACCTTCATATGTAGAGATCGACCTAATTTTTTGTTACTTCAGGAGACTGACCTGTCTGAGAATGAAAACTTGACTCTGTGAAAAGGTTTGCATGATAGAGAGGTTAGCTCATTTTTTCCTAGTAACAGGAAAACTCGAGTAATTTCACTCTTAAGAAGGGGGTAACAGTTCCAAATTGTGAAAAACCCATAGGCAGGTATGTGCTAATTAAGGGTCTTCTGAATAGGCAGATAATATCAGTTAACAATGTTCCCCACACCCACACACACCCGGGTGAGAATCCTTCTTACTTCTTGTTGCTATTTAGAAATTGAGAACATTTCCAAGAGGGTGTCTTTACATGGGCAGGGTATTGGAACATACTATTTGAGTTAAATAATGCAAGTACTTGCCCTAAGGTTTTGAGGCTCCCTTTTGTAGGCACTGTGATACCCCCACAGTAGGCCAGTAATCAAGGAGCCTGAACCCTCACCACTGACACTGGAGAGGGACGTACGCTTGGAATACAAATGGATACACTCAGTATTTCCAGATGCAGACCTCTCTACATCAAGCACAATTTCCCTTAGGAGCACACAGAGAACACACTCAGTCCAGGGTCTGGATCTCTGTATCTGTCTCAATCCAGTTCCCCAGTAAAACTCTTCAGTGGTACAGCTGTAGTATTAGGTCCTCAGCCAAGTGCCCAAGCCAAGACTCCCAGTACCCTCACTGTAAGCCCAGTGCTTGGTGTCCGTACTCCAAGTAGCTAACACACACATTCTGTGGGATATGATTTTTCATACACACACACACACACACACACACACACACACACACACACACACACACACACACACACACACACACACACACACACACACACACACACACACACACACACACACACACTCTCTCTCTCTCTCCTAGGAAAGGCTGGCACAGATTTACCTGCTGTGTCCCCTTCTGCCCAGTAGTTATTACTGCCACCAGACACTCCACAATCAGCTACTCTAAGGCCCTTAACAAAGGGTGGTGAATTATATTGTGTAATATTAATACTAATACAAATGGTAGTAGTTGACCAAGACAGCTAGGCCTTCTGGAGTTGCTCAAACAGTGTCACCAAATAAATATAAGCACTCTCAAAGGTTAAATACTTTCTACAATGACAAGCCATAGTGAAAGTTTTAAATATATTTAACAATAAATAATAGAAGAGTGTGGAAATGCTGAATATATATTTACAGTAAACAACAGAGTTCAACTCCCAGGAAATGCTGAAAATAATTTTAATGGACAGACTCACACAAATAAAGAAAAACAATCTCTAAATGAAGCTTCACTATATTCCTGACTGAATCTAGGAGAATTGCTATTCCCTAATAACTTACTTGATAGAGCAAGGCACAATGAAATATGTCAACAGTCTTTCTAGTCAGGTTCCCCAAAGAAGATTACTCAATACTCAGAGATTACTCCCTGAAAAATATAATATCCAAGATGGCTTGCAGAATGACCTCATCTCGTCACCTGATTCTAGGTTCTCACAGTATTCCCCTTTGAGACTGAGACAGGAATTTAGCATAGATGACTACAATACACATCTAAATGTTTATGGCAGTGCAGTGTGCTTCCCCTGTTTTTACTGAGCTAATAAACAAAGGTTTCTTCCAGACCCAACATCTCCAATCCTATTCAGCACTGTGGGTGCCATTTTATTGCTTTAACAGATCCTTAATAGTTCCCTTATTTTTCTTAAAGTAAGCTAGCTGGTTAACCTCTGCTTTCCTAGTATCCTCTATTAAAACATATACATTTGATTCAGGTACACTAATACATGTACATTTCTTTTCATTCCAGCAGGGAGCACTGTTGATACATTTTAACCCAAGCAAAGCTCACAAATACATTTTCACAAGCTTCTGTACAAATCAGTTTGATATACAAATGACATATAATTGTTTACAAACCTCCAGCTAGCTGTGCTGGCACAAGTCATACATCCACTAACCTACTTCTCCTGGCATAGCTGGCAGTTCCTCTTATCGTTACAGGTACAATGCTTGAAATGGCAAACCACACACCCACCTTCGTGGAGGCTCTCAATAAAAATCTACCCAAACAGCAGAGACCTCCAAGGCAGAAACGCACTTAACCACCACAACACTAATCATGAGACACATAACTCTCCTAAACAGTGTGCCACTCAACCAAAGCCCCTAAGGCAAAACATCATGCCCAACATACTAGTCATAGGTGACTCAATAGAGAGGCACACTGATGCCCCACTCACTAGGTTGAATAAGGAGAAAGTAACAGTCAGCTGCCTGTCAGGTCTCAGGATCCACCACATAATGCACGTACTTAGGTCCCTCAACAAAAGGTACAAATATGACTGTATCATTGTACATGTGGGTGTGAATGACCTGAGATGTACCTCCCTGGATGACATGAAAAGAGACATGGAGGAGCTCTCGGATTATGTAGCCCAGGCATGTATGAGACTAGCCCTGAGCAGCCTCCTACCATCATCCAGAATGATACCACAGTACAAGCAGAAAATTATTGATTTCAACAATTGGCTAAGTTTCTGGTGTCATTCTAAGGGGATCCAGTATCTGTCTGCCTGGGATGACGTGATTAACAGACCTCAATGCTTTGCCAGAGATGGCCTGCATCTGTCACCCCTGGGCTTTTGGAAAATGACCAAGGCTCTTGCCACCCCTATAATGCCTTTTTTAGGTGGTGTTCCAAAGACCAAATCACCACCATAACAGCTACAAACAAATGCAATCTGAGGGTCATGCTGCTCTACATTAGAATCCTAAATCTCAAAATGCACTCACTCAAAGCACTCCTTAAAATGGAGAACATCGACATTTGTGCTGTAACAGAGACCTGGTTCAAGGCAGCAGAAAGCACCCCTGCATTACCAGGCTATAACTCATTCCACACTTTTTGGCCCCAGAACTTGGACTGAAGCTCCAAAGGTGGTGGTATTTCCATATTCATAAAGGATGCGCACACCTCCAGACTGGTAGCCCAACATAACACATCAGAGATACTTCAGGTGCAGCTAACATTGGGTAAGACAGTGATTCAGGTCGTAGCCTGCTATGGGTCCTCAACCATGACCAAGACTCACACTCCACATTCCTAAGCACCCAAGAGAATATTAGGGTCCAACATAACATTCTCATACTGGACGACTTCAACTACCCTTCCATTAACTGGGAAAACTACTCATGTACCAATACACTTCGCCAACCTTTCCTGGAATTCATTAATTCCAATGCCCTGGACCAGTGCATTCTTACCCCCACTAGAGGTAGAAACATCCTTGACCTGATCATTACTAACATGGGTGACCGTTGCTCTATTCTAATAGTCAACTCCTCCATGGTTAGATCCGACCACAAACTAATCACCTTGGAACTCCCCCCCCCACAAAAGTAACCACAATGAAAAACTTCGCCAAAGCTAACTTTGGGCTTCTAAAAACAGAGGTGGCTAACTTTATGGCACCCATGCAATTTGAGAACAGCTGAATGACTGCCAAATCATACACTAATGCCCTGTATGAACACGTACACAAATGCATGGATCTCGTCATACCCAATAGAACCAATACACTCTCCTCCAAAAAAAAAGAAGCCAGTCTGGTGGTCCCCTGCCATAAACAAACTCTACAACAGAAGGAGGAAACTGATGTGAAATAAGGTGAAGTCCCAAGACTGCAGAAAACTCCCTTATCAGCCTCAACAAAAAGTTGAGATCCCTCATCTAATCCTTTAAAGCTAGTTATGAAAACAGAATTGCAGCAGATAGTAAAGACAACCACAAGGCCTTCTATAGTTATGTAAATAATCTCCATGGCAATACCCAGATTTGCTCAGAGCTGTTGCACAATGGCACCTCCTATACTGAGCCAACAGATATTGCCAATATACTGGCTGACAGATTCAGTGCCAAGTTTACTCCCCCCCCCCCCAGGACCAATCACAATACCAGTAGATTGCCTGGCACAGGTTTAAACAGCACTGTCCAAGGCCAAGAATACAGCTTCCATGGGACCTGACAATATCACTGGCTGTGTTCTACATGAACTACACAGTGAACTGGTACCTCATCTGTGTGCCCTGCTAAATCACAGCCTCACCTCAGGCTTTGTCCCTACCAAATGGTGCACTAATACAGTCATCCCTCTCCACAAAGGAGGAGTGACTAGAGACCCTGGGAACTATTGTCCCATTAGCCTGGCAAGTCTGATATGCAAAGCTATGGAACGCATCATCATGGACTTAATAAACAAGGATATAGGGAATATCCAAATTCTGGATCCCACACAGTTTGGTTTTGTGAAGGGTAGATCATGCCTGCTCAACCTGCACGACTTCTTTGAGTCAGTCACCAGAGCTGTGGATGAAGGCAAGGTGGTTCATACAGCCTACCTTGATCTGGCCAAGGCCTTTTATACCATTCCCCACTCAGGAATCATAGAAAAATTCACTAAACTAGGCATCAACCCCTATATCACTAGGTGGGTTGCAAACTGGCTCACAGATAGAACCCAAGGTGTGAAAGTAGCTGACTCCAAGTCAGAATGCTGACCTGTCACAAGTGGAGTCCCACAGAGTTCAGTCCTGGATCCTCTCATGTTTGGTATCTACTTCTCTGAAGTCCAGGCCAACATGAATTGACTCTGGCTGACAAATTTCACAGATGGTTGCAAGTTGAGAGCCATAATTAACTCCCTAAGTGATGTTGACATCCTATAGAAAGGCCTCACTGAGACCAATGACTGGTGTCATAACCATGGCCTTAAGCTTAATGCCAAAAAATGTGTTGTCATCCCCTTTGGGGAAAACCTAGTTCCCATGAATTACCACATCGATGGTAGTCCACTGAACACAGAAAGCATCATAAGAGATCAGGGAACACAGGAAGACAGAAAAAAAACAAAAAGGTTCTCAAAAAAAAAAAAAAAAAAAAAACTCTCTTTTGACTACCATATTGGCACTGTTCATAGGTTGGTACTAGACTATCGGCCCTAAGGCCTATGCAAGCCTAGCCATAACAATTTCCTGGAATTTTTTCCCCACAATATTTACTTCTCTGGGCCCCTGTCTAGCAGGGTGACTGACATGATCCCCGGGGTGAATTTCCTATCTCCCATCCAATCATCAAGGTTCCTTTTGAAGAGGGCCAATGAAGTGCTCTGCTTGACATGTATGGGCAGTCTATTCCAGAGTATGGGAGTCTCTGGGTCAGGAACCTATCCCTCCAGCATGTTTTGTTCAATGTGATGATAAGGTTTAGATCCCTGGAGCATGTGGCTCTGAGTGATTGGGATTTCTTTAAGTGGATCATGTCCAACAGCTCAGGGTTTGACTTGGCCTTGTATGTTAAGCAGAGATCGCCTCTGAGTAGATGATATGCCACAGAGTATAGCTGGAGTTTTTTTAGACGGTCAGCATATGGCATCTGCTTTAGGCCTGTGATTCTTTTAGTGAGGTATTTCTGTGGCCTTTCCAGCTGTTGCAGATGTCTTGTGAGGTACATCCCAAATGGGACATTATACTCTATAATGGGTCTAATGAGGGATGAGTACAGTGGGACAATGACCTCCTTTTTTCTGGATGAAAAGCCCTTAGTGATGAGGTGTGCCACATAGAAGGATTTTCTGACTGTTTTGGCGATGTGGTTATCGAAAGTGAGACCACTGTCCACTTGTGTCCCTAAGACTCTCATCACACTTTCGATGTTTAGTATCCTGCCATCTATGTGGTAGTTCATGGGTACATGTTTTTTTTTTCCAAAGGGGATGACTATACATTTCTTGGCATTAAGCTTGAGCCCATGGCTCTGGTACCAGGCATCTGTTTCTGTAAGGCCCTTTTGTAGAATATCCACATCATTTAGGGATTCAATAATGGCCCCCAGTTTGCAGTCATCTGCAAACTTTGTTAGCCAGAGTCCCTTAATGTTGGCCTGTACTTCAGAGAAGTAGATGCCAAACAAGAGTGGTCCCAGGACTGAACCCTGAGGTACTCCACTTGTCACTTGTCTGGAGCTGGATTTGGAGTCGGCTACTTTTACAGTCTGGGTTCTGTCAGTAAGCCAGTTGGCAACCTATTGAGTGACGTAGGGATTTATGCCCAGCTTAGTAAGTTTATCTATGATTCTAGACTGGGGGATGGTGTTGAAGGCATTGGCGAGGTCCAGATAGGCTGTGTGGACCTCCTTACCCTCGTCCACAGCTCTGGACACCGATTCAAAGAAGTCAATCAGATTCAGGAGACAAGATTGGCCCTTCACAAACCCAAACTGGGTGGGGTCCAGTGTCTGGAGGTTGCCAATGTCTTTGTTTATAAGTTCCATGATAATGCGTTCCATGCCCTTGCAGATCAGGCTTGTCAGACTGATGGGACAGTAGTTCCCAGGATCCAAGGTGGATCCTCCCTTGTGTAGCGGGATAACTGTAGCTGTGCACCACTCAGTGGGCACGAAGCTTGAGGTGAGGCTATGATTAAACATGACACTTAGGTGGGGTGCCAGTTCATTTTGTAGTTCATGTAGTACACAGCCTGGGATGTCATCTGGTCCCATGGATGCTGTATTCTTAGCTTTGGAGAGTGCTGTTTCTACCTGTGTGGCTATGATTATCGGAATTTGGCAATCTTTTGGTATTGAGATGGGCCCTTTAGGAGGTGAGAGGGGAGTGAAGTTGGCACTAAATCGATCTGCCAGGATATTGGCAATATCCTTGGGATCAGTATATTTAATGCCATTCTGTTGTAGTTCAGAGCAGATCTGAGCATTGCCATTTAGATTCTTAACATAACTATAGAATGCCATGTGGTTGTCTTTGGAATCTTTGGCAGTTTTATTTTCGTAACTAAACTGTGGTCAGAAAGTCCTTCTACGTGGCACATCCAATTACTAAGGGTTTTGCATCCAGGAAGAAAGAGATCATTGTCTCCCTCTACTCTTCCCTCATTAGGCCAATCATCGAGTACAATGCCCCATTTGGCATGTACCTCACTAGACACCTGCATCAATTGGAGAGGCCACAAAAGTACCTCACAAAGAGGATCCTAGGCCTTAAACACTTGTCCTATATGGTCAGACTCAAAAAACTCCAACTATTCTCTCTCTCATATTGCCTACTTAGAGGCGATCTATGCTTGACTTACAAAGCCATGTCTGACCCAGCTCTGTTAGAAGTGCTACATCTAAATAAATCTCAATCCCTCTGAACTACATGCTCCAGAGACCTCAAACTCATTACCACAATCAAAAGAACAAGCTGGAGGGACAGGTTCATAACCCAGAAACTGCCCATGCTATGGAACAGACTTTCCATGCATGTCAAGTGGAGCACCTCACTGGCCCTCTTCAAGTGAATTCTTGATGAGTGGATGGGAAATAGAAAATTCACCCCAGCGATCACTCCAGTGGCACTACTTGACAGATGCACTGGGAACTAAGGTCTGGTGGCACGATCCCAGGGTAATCCTATGGGCTAGGCATATAAAGGCTCCAGGGCCATTAGCTTAGAACACACCTATGAACCTAATATGCCTTTGTCTTGGAAAAAGGCCATTATTGTGATACAGAAGTCAGGGAAAGATCCTTGTTTAGATACTTCCCATCATCAAATTTTCATTTTAAGTCACAACTATAAATTGCTTGTGGGACTTTAAGCAAATATACTAGTGAGAATTATCTCCTGCTTAATACATCTGGGTCAAACTGGGTTCATCCTATACTAATGATAATTAGATAAAAATGTCTCTTACTCACAGAATATGCCAATCTAAACTCTAAACCTCTCTTATTGACAAATCTAGTTGCTGAGAAGGCATTTGATCAAGTGAATTGAGAATTTTTATTTGAGATGTTATATGCCATTGGTTTCCTTCAGTTTTTTTATATTCATGCTATGGGCTATGTATAATAATTCTGTGGCAAGAATGTTAATCAGGAATACAGCATCTTTATCCTGTGGGCTATATATAATAATTCTATAGCAGGAGTAAAACATTGGCTGTACAGACATTCCAGAGAGGGCTGGCCCTTCATTGTAGTTAAAACCATTGGCTATAAGACTCCATGGGTCATGTATACAATGATACAATATTGGTAGAAATTCACATAAAATCTCTTTATACACATAAGATCTGCTGGTCTATCTGACTAATCCAGAACAGGATTTAACAGTTTTATTTCAGGAACTGGATAAATTGGGATCATTGTATGGATACTGAGTTAATCAGTATTAAACCAAGGTAATTCATTTTGATCTATCTTTTAACTTAAAAGGGTATTATTTGCTGAATGCTGATGACCAGTTTATCTACCTGGAGCTCCCGTTTAGAGAAAATCTGCATGCTACTCTTTATCTAGATAAATTCATAACAAAATAAAGTCATACTCTCAATGTGTGGACTTAACACAGCATGTTCCCACAATTTCTTGGTATTTATTTCCCCTAACATACATGTCAAGTTATCCTGAAACCCCCTCCAGAGAATTTCTGGTGTTACCTTAGCAAATATCTTCAGGGCTTTATCTAGGTTGCGGAGAAACATAAATTTAATTGGCAGTAACTATCCTCACCTTTAGCTTGCAATGGTGTTGGGCTTCTAGACTTTCATCTATATGCCCACATTGCCACTATGAGGTGAATTTATTGTTTTTAGGCACTCATAGCCCTATGGAAGCAAATTGTATACTCTCACTTGGAAGACCTCCTGTCATGGTATGATGATTTGTTACTTAACAAGAATACCCAAACTAGATCAGTGTACAATCATTGCACATACGATGCTGTCTTTTAGAAAAGATTTTGTTACTATGGAAACTCAACATTGAATAAAACGCATTTTACCTATTAATTCATTACAGGTTTTGGGACCTCTCAGATATAGGACATAAGCATGATCTATACTTCTACAACAGTCTTGGGTATTGGGCTCAGCTAATAGAAGTAGGAAACCTTTCTAACTGGAATTCAAAAGCAGATATTATTTGGTGGAAGATATGCTAAATCTTTACTTTAGATTACAAGCAAGGTAAAGAATAATATAGTTGTAAAAGTCTCCACTGCTAACTGCCCCCCCCCCGATTATATGGTTGTTAGAGATAAGAAAGGTTATTCTTTGCAGGAAAATATTGACATGTTATACTTGATATCTTTAGTGCCTAGAGTAAAGTTAGTAGAGAAATATTGGCATATATGGGAGACACAACTACCAGCAACTCTAGAGAAGAGTCAGTGGATTAGACTTTTGTTGACCCGGAGATACTCCACTCATTCTAGAAAACACCAATTTTTGGTTGGCAGTACCAAACCTAATACATTTATACCCCATTCTGCATTTAATAGGCTGTTTCCAGCAGTACGTTCTGAATGTTGCTGCTTTTAAACAAGTGAGCTAGGTGCTTGGTAGTACATTTTCTGGTAGTGCCCCAGACTTGACAGATTCAGGAAGGACCTACAAAAAGTATGTGATGCTATTTGACTTGGCCAGTGTTCTCCTTTTACAACTGTATTTCTTTTGGGCACTGTCCCAAGCAAAGAGGTGTCACAGGCTTCCAGGAGTCTTTTCAACCATTTTTTATTGATGGCTAAGAAGTGTGTTACTCATACATGGAAGCAAAGTATTCCACCTTCTGCTGAAGACTTAATTCAGCTGAGGAATGAAGTGGCAATTTTGGAACTGAAAGAGGAGGACAACAATCCTAAGCAGTGAACCAAGAACAAATGGTATTCATGCTTGGACTTTATTTCTTCAATGGAAATCAATCCATTATCCTCTTAGAAATATTATCCTCAGCAGTGTCTACATCTGCACAGATATCGTATGACATTGAAGCATTTGTTTGCTTGTACATACAATCATAATATTCTACAATGTCTGAAGATTGCTAAAAAAATGTTTTAGAAAAATAATGTTAAGTTAAAATACTCAAAAAATAAAGTTTACTATCAAAAATGTATATAAGTCCTGCTGTTATTAGTTTCTTAAGCATTTGTAAACTCTTTTCCCTCTTATCTCTATTCCTGATCTACATTTTGGACTTAAAGCTTTCTAAGAGGCATTGTTTTTACAGACATGTTAGCTATGTACAAAAAACAAAAACAAAAGATCACCACGGAAACATTCCGCCAGCAGTTTATTATCCTGTTACCTTGGCTTGTAGCCTTCAAGGGATAACCAGTAAAGAAATCTTTCACATTAAATAATCACCATAATCATTCAATAAATCAATTAACATCCAATAAATCACCTGACATTCAAAATCCCATAAATTAAAGTGACCAGTGGTCCTAGTATAACATATTATATAACATACATCCCCATACACAATATTTAATAGAATTTAATACAATTATAATTTTATAATTCATTTACATTCAACAACCATTACCCATTATACCAACATGCCAGATTCTAAAAATTAAGGACAACCTCCTGGTTTAGACCCTTAGGAAAAAGTGTACTATAATGGAAAATAAATGTGGTCTCCAGTTGGTTACGTTTTTTAGCAAAATACACTCCAGTAGATTGTTGAAGGCAGCAAGCCGAGGTACCAGGATAATAAACTGCTGGTTGAATGTTTCCATGGTGATCTTTTGGTTTTGTTTTTTGTAGATATTAGGTTTTGTGAGTTTTATGATGTTAGCTATGTACTTTGTAAGATACTGCATCATTCATACTACTTTTCTTCTGGCTTTGGCATGGCCAGAGAAAGAGAGAAAGGCAACTTTGGCTTGCATGTAGAGGTTCAACAGACCCTGTTCTGTCAGATTTATTACACATTCATAAGTCAAATGGTATCACAAACCCCCACTCAAGGGATCTCAATCTCTTTTGCAAAATAAAGAGAACTTGTTGGAGAGACTACCACATCTATAGAACCATCTTTCACTCCACATAAAGAAAGTACTTCTCTGCCTAGATTTAAATGCTAACTAAATGAATGAATTGTTAACCACAAATTCAATTCTGGTTTAGCATCCCTGTCCCTCATGGATAGAGGGAACATGTAACTGTCCCGACATATCCTTGTTCAGCCTATCTTTTGGGTATCTTTATGCAAAATGTAAGGGCTAAGAACTACCATGGGAATGTAAGGCTAGGGCCCTTAAGGCCCTCAGAGATCAATAGCCTAGTCAGTACCTATGAACCTATGTGCAGTATGGTGCTAAGTTTCTATGAGCCTGGTTTCAACCCCTTTAATGTTAGAATATGATCCATGTATTTCAGACTTGTTTACTCTCATTTAATTGAATGTTATGCTGCCTCATTCTAACAGGTTTGTCATTCTCTTAAAATGTGCTAATTGTATCTGACCCTATGTTAACAGGTCATTTGCAATGTTTGCAACACATTTAGGCTTATAATTAGCTATGTACCTGATCTTTGAAATAGTTCTGATACAGAACAGATCCTAAAAGGAAAGTCTCAATAATCTCTATCTCTCTCAAGGTATATTAAATCTGAACAACTTGATGATTTCTTCCTCTAGCATTATCTGCTAGAAACCCTAGTTTGCATCTAGAAAAACAGCACTTGGCATAGCTGAGAGTATTTCCACATGTGCAGAGCAATGTGTGATGCCCTGCTTTAATAATTTTTTTCAGAACATGTAGATCAATATAAATGTGAATCTTGTTCTAATTCACAACACTTACATAATTTGTCAACTTTTGTTGCTGTTCTGGTAAATGACAACTTTTTATACAGATTAATTTCTTCTTGGTTGTACTCCTAGGATGTAATGTTGCTTATATTGGGATATGTATTACAGGCATAGTGTCTGGACGTTTTCTGGGTATGCTACACAAGCCTGTAACTGCATTAGTGCATGCATTATATATTTATATTGCCCCTTAACAGTATATGCAATGACTCTGTGATGGTGTAACTACTCATGTACACATCTACTCTATGATTGCACACTATTACTATATTGCATTATGCCTAACTTCTCACAAGCCAAACAAAATATTAGCCACATTATTTTCCTTATTTAGAGCAACTATGTGAAAGAGTACTTTATTTCTTTGCTATCTCTCACATGTCAATAACAACATACCAAATAGCTTTACTTGGTGCCCTGAGTAAGTGCAGTACTTACAAAAATGTAGTCGACAACTGCATAGGTTTGGTGCATGGTATATAATATGGATTAGAGCTCCAGTTCATGAAAGTCTCACAATCTCATAGAATATTCCCATACACTACTATTTACCTGGAAGAATCCAGGTACACTGTATCTATGTCAATGTAATTCCTTACCATTTGCCATTATTCATACCTCATCGAGTGCAACATGAAGATGCAACCAAAATTTATGGTGATACAAGTGTATAGAAAATGTGCATAAATACTGTATCAGCGAGTATATATCAAATACTGACTCATCAAATTACAGACACTCAGAATACCCATACCAAAATCCTAACAGTTCATAATATCAACAGATCAAAATACAGATGGTTTATAATATTAACAGATGACAATAAAGAACTCACAATACTAAAGAAACACCCAAACGCCATGGTAAATAAGTGCAAAAATAGCTAAACTAAACTAAAACAAAACCAACAAAAAACACAAAAGTATAGCAATACCATAGGATGATGTTTGACTTAATAGTGGTAGTGTTACAGAAAGGGGCTTTTAAAGGTAAGTTGCAGATTGAGAAGCAACGAGAGGATTAGGGTTGGGGTTAGGGTTAGAACACATTAGTAAGGTGAGGAGGGGGGCCTCTGGCAGTCTAGTGATCTTGATCACTGGGAGTTATGCCAGCCTTTTGTCTGGGTTTCATTGAAGAAATCTTGCCTACAGAATAGTCTATTGCCTGTTATTTTTTTAGAGTCCCAGAAGATTGTATTTCTGTGAGTTCTCTCCCTCTCTCTCTCAATATCAATGATTTAAGTCTAACCCAGATCAAGCAGACCATCCTTACCCTCAGTTATTAGGGGATAACAATGTAATGGGATCTTTCTAGTTTGCAATCTTCTTCTAGGATCTTCAGCCATTTACCAATGCTCTTTTTAAAGTAATCATTGTAGTTCAGACCCTCTTCTTTTTCCAGAATACCACTGAATATTAAATGATATGCGTTCTTCTGTATCTACCATTCTAGCTTTCAATAATTCTATTTTTCCTCTACTGCCATCAGCCTTTGTTTTGTGTCTTTCATTTCTGTACTCATTATCTGATGAGCTGCTTATTCCAGTAACACTGTCTCTATATCTTTGACTCTGTTGTCTGATTGTTTCATATTTTGGGTCAGCCTTTTATTAATTTCTAGCTCCAGCATAATTTGCCCTAATTGTTGATTTTTATTGACAAGTTCTTTTCTTTTTCATGTAATTACCTGGTTTGTTAGCTGCCAATGAAACATGGATGTCATTTCAATCCTTGCTCTCTTTCTACTGATTTCTTTATTTTCCTCTTGTTATGCTTTCTCTGATGCTGGTAATGATCTGTTTAGTTCAACCTTTTTTAATATAAGGTTTGTATCTTCCTGTATTACATGCTGTGTTACTTTTAAATTGCTGGGATAAGATGGAGCACCTTGAAACACTGTTTACACAGTTCCTACCAAATCAGAAGACTCATTTTTTTATCTTTGTCTTTGAAAATAAGTTGCAAAGTTGATAAAAGATGTAAATATGTACATGTGCAAATTATTCAAAAATAAAGCATTTCTACTCCTTTTGGTAAAGACTATGGGAATGCTTACATCTGCCTGAACTAGCATTAATTTGAACTAGCACTTATTCAAGCAGTTAGGATCTCGGTTTTGTTTCTCATCCTAAGGAAAGCACTGCATTTGTTTTTTTTTTATTTCAGCGATGTTATTCCCCAAAAAGAGGACGCTATTGAAACAAAAATACTTCGGTGCAGTTCTGTCACATAAAAAATGCTGCATGCAAGGTGGTAGTGAATTATTTGAGTAGATGAAACTGATTTTTTTGTTCTTAATCCAGTCATCAAGGCTAATACCTTTAACATTTGTAGTACATAATGGATAAATTATTAATGCTTGTATACTGCTGCTTTATAAAATGCTTCACTATAGGTTTTGCTGGTTCCTCTTTTACACATACAATAAAGCAGAAATAAAGCTGTACCTCTTCCTGATTACAGCATGTTTTATTATTATTTTATTTTTACCATTAACCTGCGCAGTTCAGGAAAAAAGAAGCATCTCGTAACTGTAAGGTAAGAAAGTAGGAAATATAGCTGACATTTCAATAGTGGATATTTACAGCATTTTTATCTTCCATTTCTATTATTTTCATTGGAGGATCAAAGAAGGAATACATGGTAAACTTGGAATGAAAGTGATAGTGTAAATGTTATATTGTGAAATAATATTATATCAAGTGGCAGTCATGCTGAGAACTTACCTGGAGTTGTTTAGTCTGCTGAAATGATTATCTCCAGTACAGTTTTTATTTTTTATTTTTCAATACTATGTAATGTTATGTCACAGAAAGTCATGGATTTGACCTTCCTCCACGGAGCAACATCTGCCATCCATCTATCCATCCATTCTAAACCCCCTTTACCATTTTTGCACATAGGGGTCGGGGTGTCACTTCAACAGTGACAATTATCTCGAGCCAAGGTTTACACCACTGGGTGGCTAGCCCTGCCACAGTCTGCCATACCATTTACGTAAAAAAATACTCCTTTAGCAATTAAAGAGGTATACACCTTTGCTAAAGTATTTAAGAGTAGGTATGTACTTGAGTGTGGACAATTATCTG
This sequence comes from Protopterus annectens, assembly GCF_019279795.1. NCBI lineage: Eukaryota > Metazoa > Chordata > Ceratodontiformes > Protopteridae > Protopterus > Protopterus annectens. The sequence continues at coordinate 1,938,375,434 of NC_056725.1, read as the reverse complement.
TCACTTGGATACACATGTAAAACTACTACCATTATCGGATTTAAGTGAATATCAACTTTTGACTTTTATTGTATATAACATTTTATATTTTATATTTAACCCTTTAAGTTCTTTCTACCTAAAAACTCACAAACGTTGGTAATACTTTGCTGTATATCATGGTTATAATGGTCTGAAATTCACTGACTTGCTTTATTAATTGACTCACTTTATTAATGGTGAACATTGTTTTAAAAGTTTGACTGTTTAACTACATGATTGCTAAAATGATTGCTAAAGTGGACAATGAAGAGTTAAAACCCAAGACTGATTGTAACCCACCCCCACCTACACAGGGCTACACCTACCATCATAAGGTGGGCTGACCGAAAAACAGTGAAACACACACATGTACGCCCACTATGATGTAATAGGTGGTGTTAACCCTAAACTAAGCCCTGAAAAACTGTAATAAATAGCCTAGTTTTTACGCTTGTTACTCAGCCATCTAAGCAGTGTTTATCTGCCTAATTAAAATCCTCTACTTCAAAAGAACTGAGTACAGGTACTGATTCTGAAGAATGTAGGACTGATTAAGAACCTGCTTACAATCTTTGATACTAACCACTCCTTAAACCTGACCAAGGAAAATCTACAGCAACAGCATCAACTGAAAAAAGAAATAACAGAACCTACAGCCTAAGCAGGTAGTAGTCAGTGATTTCCCACTGTTTAGCAAGTTACCTTTTATCTTAGCAAACCTTCACCTTTACACCACTGAACTGGTGGCTGAGAAATAACTTGCAACAGCAGGACTGGGCAGTCCTCCCCGATTTCCTAGATTTACGTAACGTTTGAAATCACTCACAGTAAGGCTACAGATGGTTATACTTTTTAATGTTTTATAATATTATATTTCAGGTATAAAATGTAGTTATATTACCAAAACTTATATTAGAGTAATCTACTATCCAGTCTGAATCATTTCTGCCTGTATACCTTAGGCATGCTTTAACATTTTAAGCACAAAGTATGTCCAAAATCTGAAAATGATGGGATCTAATGCTTTGATACATTATTCTGTTATTTAAAATATTTCTCTTAGGTAAATGATGCTAAACAATATGGATTTATTTCCTGCAGTGAAGAAAACATTTATAATTTAAGTTTAGCATGAAACTTGAGCAAAGTTAAACTATGTAATTATGTTTTTCTTGCTTACATATCTGTTTGTGCTTGGTAAAAGCAATGTCTTTCAGCTTTTCCTGGTTAGGGGTCACCACAGCGGATCACCGATCCTCAAATTGATTGGCAGTGGAGTTTTTATGGTGTTGAGTTGCCAGCCTAGCATCTAATCTTCACAGAAGGTACATGCAAACACACACACACACACACACACACACACACACACACACACACACACAGACACACACAATCTACCTGCATGCCTTTTAAAGCTCACTCGACCACAGAGAGGACATGCAGACTCTGCACAGAAGGCACTCCAGCTGAGAATCGAACTGGAGAGCCTCTTGCTGTGAGGTGACAGTGCTAACCGCTGCACCACCATGGCAGATTCTGTTTGTGCTTGGTAGACTGCTTTATTTTTATTAATATTTTGATCCAGTTGTGCTTTTCAGTAATTTTGTTTCCTGCCTGACTTTTGCCTTGCATTTGAATTCATTAAATTAATATGTTAACCAAATAATGAATTGCTGAATTAATGAGCTGTGAGTATATGTAGCTGTAGTTGTAGTGCTGTGGTAATCACACTGGTTTGAGCGTGTCATGTAATAATTGACTAGTGCATTGCTTATTACTTATCCCTGCCATATTCATAATATATATAATTCAGAATGGATTACCTACCTTATGCAATGCACAATAAATTTACTTGGAATCAATGGCAGTTAACCCATTCAGAATTATATAGTTTGAACAATTATCTTACACATTAGTTTGTTACTTATCTTGATGCTATTCAGAATGAGTATGGGAAACATGCAGCTCCATAGAATGACTCTTTTATTTTATTTACTTTATTTGTTTATAGTGTTTTAAGCTGACTTTCAACATTTTCAACCAAGTTAAATTTAACTGTACATACTGACATACTAGATAAAACCTCCCTAAAATAGTAAATCATTATATAATATATATTACAATCTTGCATTAACTAAAGTTTTGACTTCTTCCCCCAGTAACTGCAGACCAAATCTCAGAATGTAAACTCTGTTTCTTTATCGGGTTCCATTTATATGGTTGAATACCCAAAATACCTTTGCATAAAGGATCAACTTGAAAAGGTCAAAATTCATCTTTTAATAATAATTTATCTGGATGTGAGACCCAGACTCAGGTCTCTGACAAAAATGAAACTGGTCTCATATGTCAACAGAGCATCCTGAAGAGACGTCATACTTTCCATGATAAATTCAGAACTACCAGAATGCAATAAGTTCTGACCTGTATTAATGTTTTAACTCAGCCAGTTAAATTGTATGCTCAATAGAGAATGAAATTATCATGGCACATTTGAGATGATATGCAAAAAGTAGAACTTAAGAATCCTGTAATATTGCATGATAACTGCACTATCTATTGTAGGTTTGGTTTGTAGTCTGTAACAGTGTTCATATGGCATCATCTTGTTATTTCATGGGACAATTCCTAGAATGAAGGCAATGCCTCCTTATCATAGCTCTCAACTGTCCAGTTTTTCACAGAATATACAGATTTTTGTCTCATATTTGTGGTCTGTTCTCATAAAATTTGTGTTTTCTTAACAAATCTCTGAAAATTGAAGTCACTAAATAACGACATATAATTGAGTTTCAGACTATCTTTCCTTCAGAAAATGCATACTGACACATATACTGTTATAAGAGCAGTATTAAAAATGTTCCTATTTTTGGACTTTTGTCTCACTATTATTTTAGGCTTTGTCTGTATTTCTTGTGCTTAGAGGTTGACAGGTATGTTCTACATAATGAGGGATAGTCATCTTTGTTTGCAATGTAGGATGCAGACACGTCAATTTCTTTGAGCTTTGTTACAGTGGAATTGTTATTGTACAATATTAATAATGGTGAAAGTGAATTAATCTGTGACTTTATTTAGTGGCTTCTATTGGAGTGATGGGTGGTTGTTACAACTAAGTAATTTAATTTTTATATAACTGTCTTTTACTTGGTCTGGAGACCAACTGACATAATGGTTAAGGTGTTTGTTTCCCATGTACAAGGAAGGAGGTTCAATCTTGACCTCTTACCAATGTCAGTATGGAATATGCATGTTCTCCTTGTGTCTCTGTGGGGTTCCTCCAAAAACATGCTGAGAGTTTCATCTCAAACTTAATCAAGAATTGAGCTGTGGCAAGCAGCACAGACTCTAGAATGTTCCCTATGGGGGAAGAGTTGTATAGACCAACTGCTTTGGGCACCTACTGCGATGTGCAGTATTGAATCAAGACTGCATGCTGTGACAGGGCTAGCCACTCAATGGTGTTAAAATAAGGCTCTAGGTGATCTAGTCATGTTGACTAATGTTGCCAAATAATCTAACCTAAACTGGGGATCCATGTTGCTGGTGGAAGAGGTGTCTCTTTTGGCTAGTGTGTATGTCTGCCATAAAGGCCAACGGCCCTGGGTCAATAAGCTACTGGCTGGTGGGTGTTCATTTGCCTAGTGTGGGCTACCTGGGAGTTAAAGCTGGAAGTAAAACCAGTTGAACTAAGAACTGTTACTCTCAATGTAGGTTTACTGAGAGGATGGAGCTTAAAAGTGGATAGTAAAGAAGAGGCTGGACATCTTATGTATTTGGGAGACAAGATGGAAGGGCAGCAAAGCCACTTGTCACAGGATCCTGACTCTACTACTCAGGAGGAGGACTGGCTAGAAATGACATTGGAAATTTTTTGAGGAAAAGGCTTCAAAAGGGATGTCATCAGAATTAGTGACTGACTCATGGCAATCAGACTAGTGTAAGGATAGGTCACTGTTCATAATCTCAACCTATACCCCAAAGCAAAGTTGTGATATTGACAGACAACAACTGCAGATACCAGATAAAGCAGAACAACATGAATTGGTGTTGATAATGGGTGACCTGAATACACCTATCAGGACAAATAAAATAGGATATGAGGACAACCTTGATCCACATGGGTGGGGAAACAGGAATAAAGAAGGAGAGGCCATTATAGACTTCTATCTGGCAAATGGTTTGATGGTGGCCAACACATGGTTGTGAAAGAGAGACAGTCACAAGATCACACACAAGAGTGGCCAACATGCAACTCAGGTAGAAGGGCAGTGGGGCAGAATCATTGAATGGTTTGATGGTGGCCAACACATGGTTGTGAAAGAGAGACAGTCACAAGATCACATACAAGAGTGGCCAACATGCAACTCAGGTAGAAGGGCAGTGGGGTAGAATCATTGAATGGAAATGTCACTCGTCTTGTGTATTTAAATAAGACAATGAGGCTTGGGCATTCATTTAAGTTGTTTATTACGCACAAACACATCATGATAGATGACTGGAACATAAAACCTAAATGAACTAACTAATTAATTGACTGTTACACATATACATGCTTTAATTCTGGCTGCTCACTCAAAATGGCACTCTTGCTTGCACATGCTCAGTACTTATAAGCACGTGCCTATAGACTGGAATGGCTCTTAAAAGTACAACACACACTCTGATCTACATCCTCCCTCTTTGACTATTCTGTCATGCAAATAAAATGACAATTGGTTGACCATGCAAATTTTACAGAGATATATTAACAATAACAATCATGTCCAGGTTGCTGTGTATCTGGGACTAGGTCTTGAGATATGACCTGACCTCATAATAATAATCCAAACTGGGTTTGGCAACAGGGACAGTCACTGGGAAATGTTTTGCTTCAAGATTTTAAGGGATACTTTCAGGAACAGGAACAGATGATGAAATGCTCTCTGGAACAGGAACATTGGACAAATCACTCTGAGAATTAGAGTCTCCATTATAGGCAAAATGTTGTAACACTGGCTCAGAGACTGATAATAAATGTTTCTGATTCCGTCTGAATTTTATACTTTGCAACTCAATGATGTACGATCTCAGTTCCTCACCCAAATGTTTCATGAGTCCTATTCGATCAAATCCTTTTGTTGTCTGCATCCTCACTATCTCTCCATCTTTTAATGGATTCAGAGACTTGCTGGTTTTGTCTTAGTTGGACTTTTAAGACAAATGCTTCTTTAGGAGTTGAGCTTTTACTGCTTTGTTGTTTGTAACACTTGGAATTAACAAATTCTTACTGATTGGTAGTGTGGTTCTGGTTTGTCTTGACATAAGTCTCTGAGCAAGTGAACCAAGTAAATTGCTGAGAGGAATGTTTCTGAGATTAAGCAGATTAAGAAAAACCTCAGTATTATCTCATTTGGATTTCTCCAACAGATGTTTCACACTGTGAACTGCACGTTCAGCCAAGCCATTAGATTGTGGGCATTCAGAACTACTAGTAACATAAACAAAGTCCCACATCTCAGCAAATATTTTGAACTGCTGATTTGTAAATTGTGAACCATTGTCAAAAACAACTTTGTGTGGACTGCCGTGGACAGAAAAATGTCTCTTCGATTTCATAATGACAGTATTGGAAGTTAGGTTAAGAAGTAGCTCAGTCTCAAACCAATTTGAATAAGACTCTACTAACACCAAGTAATGCTGACCATTCCATTTGAAAATATCTGTAGCTACTGTCGACCAAGGTAGTTCAGGAATCTGGCTTAGCTGAAGTGGTTCTTTTTGTTGATACAATTTAGTACTATTAAAAACAGAACAAGATGAGAGTTCTTTTTCAATGTCTTGACATAGAAGGCCACAATACTAGTTCACTCACTCTTCTTTTGGCAGAATCAGTTTCTGGGTGGCCACAGTGCAAGATTTTAATATACTCTTGTTGCAAGGAATTTGGAAAAATCACTTTTGGACCTTTCGTAATGATACCATCTTTCATCAAAATCTTGTCTCTGTAAGGAAAATACTGCTGCACATCTAGTGGTAAAGAAGATTGCTTTGATGGGCATCCTCGACTAATAAAGTGGCTGAATTCTGGAGAATTGTTTCTGAAGCTGTGTGAGTTCTAAGCTCATCAAGACATGTGGAAAAAAAAATTCTCACTTTCATGACTTCAAAATCAGGTTTCTCATTTTCATGCTGTTCAGTGGTGTTTCTGGGTGATCTGGATAAAGTTATCAGCAAGATAAAGAAGACTGCCTTTTGTGTAAACCAAGTGGAAATTGTACTTTTGCAACTTTAGCATCATGTTTTGCAGTCTTGCAGGAGCTGTATGCAATGGCTTTTTCAAAATAGTGATCAAAGGTTGGTGGTCAGTCTCAATTTGAATAGGTCAGCCATAAATATAATCAGTGAATTTCGAACATGGAAACACAATTGTCAAAAGCTCTTTTTCTAATTGAGCATACTGCATCTTGGTTTGGGTTAGAGTTTGGATGCATAGGCTTCTGGTCAGTTCTCTTGAAGAATAATTGCACCAAGACCAAACTTTGAAGCATCACAGGAAAGAGTTACTGGTTTGTGAAAATCATAATATCTTAAAGAGAGTGTACTGGCCATTTTCCGTTTCAGGACATCGAATGCTCTTTGGTGTTGCTCTAACCAGGACAAGGTTACATCTTTGCGTGTCAGGTCTCTTAGCAGTGCTGAAAGCTCACTCAAATCTGGAATGAACTTGCCCAAATAGTTGGCCATGCCAAGAAAACATTATAAGAAGGTGACATTGTCTGGCGCTAGCATCTCAAGAGTAGCAGTTTGCTTGAAAGGATCTGGTCGCAAGCCTGAAATGGTAAACAAATGACCCACATAAATAACTTCTTGCAGCCTGAATTTATATTTCTGAGGATTCAGCTTAAGATTCACTTCATGAGCACATTCCAGAATGTTCCTAAGGTTTCTATCATGTTTGACTTCACCATTTCCTCCTACAAGAATACCATCTATTATAGTACAGGAATAGCGAGAAAAAAATTTGTTCCACATTGGAAGACTTCACTGTCAGAATTTATCCCAAATGGCATTCTCAAAACTCTGTATCTTCCAAATGGTACACTGAAAGTAGTCAGCAATGAAGATTTTCAATCAAGCAAAATCTGCCAAAATGAACTTTTTGCATCTAAGACAAAAAACAATGGCATTTGGCACAAGAGCAGCAACTTCTTCAACTGTACGCATTGGATGATGAGGTCATTTTAGTACTTTGTTCAAATCTCTTGGATCAATACATATTCTAATATCAGCTGAGCTTTTCGTATGAGCTACCACCATGGAGGATACCCATTCAGTTGGTTCTTCTACATGGCAAGTTACTCCTAGGTGTACCATTCTGTCTTATTCAGCTTTAACTCTGCCTTGCATGGCTAGTGGAACTTTCTGTGCTGGTCTAAACACTGGGCTTACTTCGTGGTCTAGCTTCATGGAGTACTCAACTGGGAGTTTGCCTAACTTGCTTCAAAAATATCAGCATAGTTAGGAAAAATTGTTTGTGCAACATTCTCAGTGTTACATGTGCTTATATGGTGGACTTCTTTATTAAATAAAAGCATTCCCATTCTTAAACTGTCCTTGAGGCCTAATAATGACTGCATGTGTCTCTTGACTATGTAAAATTTTAAGTCATAGCTGTTCCCAGCAGAATAGCATGAAAGCACTACTAAGCCTTTGGTTTGAAATTCTTCACCACCATAAGCAACAAGCTTCACACACTTTGCCAGATCAAGTTTCTCACCAGCTTTTACTCTAGCAAACATATCTGGTGACATAATATTGCACTTTGAACCAGTGTCAACTTTGAGCTCTACAGGTATCCCATTAATCCAAACAGTACATAATATTTCATTCTTTGCCCACAAATCTACTGCATTGTCTGTTTCACCAAGCACAGGCACACCATCAACATAAAAAGTAGAGTTGGAGGTTTCTAATAGATCAACTTGCATCTTTGAATGCTTTTTTTAATAAAAGAATGTGTTCCTTTAGATTTACAAAGCCATTTGACATGATTCCACTTTTTACATGTGTGGCACTGCTGACCAAAAGCTAAGCACTTCTCTCGCTTGGGCTCACGGCTTCCTCCATAATTACGACTATGAGGCTTGTCACAGGTTTTGCTGAATTACCCTTCTTCTTTACTGAGTATGCCCTGGGTTTTACTGTAGCTGTTCTTGGTTTTGCTGAAGTAATCACACCCTTAGGTCTGTATCTCTTAACCTTGTGCTGTATACTATCAACATTAGCATTGGAAGGTACTGCAAACATGCTTTTCTCATTTGTAAGCATATTCATGTGCTTTTTTGTGAGCACATATAGCTGACAAATTTCTATGTCCTTGTTTAAAGTTAAATCACTGTGGTGAAGCAAAATCTTTCTCACTGCCTCATCTTTAATACCACACACAAGCCTGTCTTTTATCAACTCATCTCTCAGATCACAAAATCTGCATGTTTTTGCCTTATTTCTCAAGTTGGTTATATATGCTGCAAACGTTTCACCAGACTTTTGATCTCTTGTGTAAAATATGTGCCTTTCCATTGTAATATTTGTTTGGTGGTTGCACATTTCTCTAAATTTACATTTTAAGCACTCAGGGTCTTCCCGCATTTCAGCCTGTACCACAATATAGCGGTCCTCCCCCTCCCTGCAAACACAGCAGGTGCATACACAGATGAATGCTCCCTTTCAATGGCTTCTGAACCAGCTAGGTTAAGCAGAATAAATGTTTTTTTACATGCATCTTTGTTAGAAAAAGCAGCCTATGTAAAAATATCGTACTTTTCCTCAAACACTCCAATTTTCTGCAACATTATTATCAAACACAAGTGGACATGGTTTGCAAAATCCTTCTGCCATGCCAACAAATAGTATGGACTTGGCCCTTGTAATTATGTTCAAACATACACCAGGTACCTGAAAAATATTTAACTGTACAACAATCTCATTGAAATAACTGAATCCTGCAAAATAACTGTACTGTAATACTGCACACATTTGCCAACACTTTGCACACTTCAGATAATTTGAATAGCTTTAGTCAAGATAAAAAAAGAAGCGCACAGTGAACAAATACAGTAATTTACCCTTTTTTGTACATTTTATGCAATTTGGAAGTTATTTTAAGCATTTTGAGTACTTTTATCAACATGTCATAGTTTCGAACATTTTGCTTAGTTAGAAATTCATTTTGAATGTTTTGAATGCTTTGTTTTATATTCACTGAGTAAAAATATAATTTAAATGAGTTTTAGTACCTGGAATTATATTTCTGACCTGTTTGTGAGTCTTTTGAGCTTTGGATAATTCACTGGAGTATATTCCTCAATTACTGACTGTGTGCCTCATGGTTTTGACTTTGAATCCCATTCTGACACCATGTCATTCATCTTGTGTATTCAAATAAGACAATGAGGCTTGGGTGTTTGTTTAGGTTGTTTATTACATGCAAACACATCAGGATGAATGACTGGAACATAAAACCTAAACAAACTAACTGACTGACTGCTACACACATAAATGCTTTCACTCCTGCTGCTCACTCAGAACGGCACTCATGCTTGCATGTGCTCAGTAATTATATGCATCTGCCCATAGACTTGAATGGCTCTTAAAGGTACAACACACACTCTAATCTACAGGAAATTCATCCCAAGTGAAACAGTCAGGCCACAGCATAAACCACTAGTTTTCACAATCAGTTGCAAGCAGTTGTCAATGAAGGCTCTAAGGTCAATAAAGACCAGGCTGAAGACCAAGAAGTTAACTGGAAAGAAAGCACAGCAGTTCAAGGAATTACTCAGGGCTCTAGCACCTCAGGAAGAAGAGGAAATATGTGGAGTGGAAGAAGAATGGCAGCGTCGCCAAACAGCATGTGAGGACATAGAACAGATATGTGCCTGAGCCAATTATTGCAACAAGATAAATAAGGAAAGCTGGTGGTGGAATGCAGAAATCCTGGAAGTCATTGAAAAAAACAAGAATGAGTGCAGAAAAAAGTGGGAGATAAAAGTGATGGACCAGCCTAAGATGGAATGCTGGTTGGCTAACAAAGTAGCTAATACAGGAGTTGCAATAGGAAACAACAAGGCATCAGAGGCACTTTATCATCTTCTGTAAAATGACTCAGCAAATGGCATAAATATACTATATCACATTGCAAGGCAAAGATGGAAAGATACAGAAGATAGTAAGACCCTCTTCATAAGGGATGCCAGCAACAACCTGCTCACCAGTACACTGGACATAAAAGGCAGTTGGAAGGATTACTTCCAGCAGCTTCTGAATGAAGAAAAACCCATAGTAGCTGTACTGTCCCAGACACAAGTTACGATGAAAGAGGAGGAGGGGCCTACCAGAGAAGAAGTAAGTACAGCAGTAAGGAAAATTAAGTCAGGGAAAGAAGCAGGTTCAGATGAGGCCACAGCAGATATAATAAAGATGTTGGGTGAAATGGAAAGAAATGGCTCCTGAGGGTACTCATAGCATTATGAACAGAAATATGTATCCCACATGACTGGAGAATAAGCATACCAGTGTTCAAGAACAAAGGGGACATTCCATACTGTAGTCAGTACAGAACTAGCAAACTCTTGTCACACTGCATGAAATTTCTGGAGAGGGTGATTAATAAATTAATATGCAGAGCAGAGGAAGTAAGATGGGAGATGGGCAGTTCAGATTCTGATCAGTATGTAGCACAGATGTCCCAATGTTTGCAGTTAGATTGATACTTGAGAAGATGATAGAAATGATAAAAGAGTCCATTTGAGCATTCCTAGACATAGAAAAAGCATATGACAAGGTCCCAAGAAAGCTGATTTGGGCTATTGTGCATTTTTTTTCAAAATCTGAAAAACATTGGCAGAATTAGTACAAGGTATGTACAAGGACCAAATGACTCAAGTATAAACAGTGTTTGGTCTCACAGATGAGTTTCCAGTGCTAGTGGGTGTGCGTCAGGGTTTAGCCCTGAGTCCACTGCTGCTCATACTGGTGATGGACTATATTAGCAAAGAGGTCAGAAGGACAGATCAACAAAGTTGCTGTATGCAGATGATGTGGCATTAAAGGCAGACTATGAAGTCTCAATAAGAAGGTCAAAGGTAATATCAGAGGACCTGCTGCCAACTACCACCGAATGTCAGGTGTAGTGTATGACAGAAAAATGCCAAAGAGATGAAAAATAAACTTTACAAAACAGTGGTGTAACCAGTATTACTTTTCAGTACAGAAACCTGGGCAGTAAAAACATAGCAGCTGATGAGCTAGAGGTGATGGAGATGAAGTGCTTGAGATGGGTGGTGGGATGCACACTCTAGGACAAATGCAGAAATGAGGACATAAGAGCAAAAACCAAAGTAGCTCCAATTGCATAAAAAGGTCAAAGAGAAATGATTACAGTGGTTTGGGCACATGTTCAGAAAAGCAGAAGACAATCAGATGAAGAAGATTTGGGACAGTCAGGAAGAAGGCAAGAGGTAATAAGTTCATCCTGCAAAGAGGGGGATGGATTGTGTGAGAGAAGATCTATGACAGTCAGGCATGATTGTCAGAGAAGGTGAGAGACTGGACTTGAATAGAGAGAGATGGCAACAGTTGACACAACACCCCGCCCCCATATAGAAAATGGGAAAATGAGGGTTGATGATGATGATTATGATGATGATGTTTTTTAATTTATCAGTGAGTTTTTTGCCTTAGTTTCTAATGATGTATTAATTTGCCTGCTTTTATCAATGATATACATTGTCTCTTATTTTCACTTCATTGTGTTATACCAGATAAGGAGCATGCTCAGCTGATCGTGAATATTTAAGAGGTATTGCAAAGCAGTGTAACCATCAGACTGTATAGTGACTGGTGACCATTTAGTATTATTTCCTAGTTTAGTGAGTCAGTAGGATTAATTATTTAATTGACTGGACAGGGATTAGCAGTTAATCACTTTGTTTGACTGTTACCAAGAAGGTGGTAGCTTAATGAGTGAGACAGTACATGTATACAGGCAGCTTCTTCAGGCTGTTACTAACCTTTCTATGATGGTATCATTTTTGATATGGCAATCTGGTCTTGTTGGATTATCGATGATCTGCAGGAGGTGGTAATATCTGGAAGACTGACAAGTGTAGTACACTGTACATAATCACAAGTTATGTTAAAGTCATCAAAAAAAAAGAACTGATGAGTTTGCCTTTGTGTCAGTATATCTGTAAGGATGCCATCAGATTTGCTAATGTTGGTTGTTGGGATTTATAAATGACTGATAAATGAAACAAAAGTGTTTTGACAGACAGTTCTGGTGGAGTAGAGGGATTAAGCCCTGAAATATGGCCTAGGCAATCTGAGTTTGATTACACACTTGGGACTTGATAGCATTTGCAGAGGAGGATAGCTATACGGTAGTCTGAGGGCGAAAAAATGACATACCACATTGTTCTCCTTAGAGATACTTCTGCGGTGTAAATATGTTGCCTAAGGCTTGTTATGGTGGTAGTTTTTATACTGGGCATGCATGAGTATGCATTAATGTGTGGAAGGCATTGTCAGTCTATGCAGTGAAGCAGATCAATTGTACCTGTGCCCAGGAGAAGGGGGTTAGGCCATTCAAATACTCTCAATGATGAAAAGCTAACAACAGCACAAATATCATCATGGCTGCCTGCATGATCTCACCTCTACTCTGGGTGAAAGCCCCAAAGCAGAGGAATGACTGCACCTGGTCTTACTGGTGGTGGGGTTGAATGATGATAGTCATGGGTGCAAAATTACCTAGAAAAACTATCAGTATTTTATTGCTTATACAGTTATAGATTAGTCATCTAGGGCCAATGTCTGAGAAAGTGGAGAGGAGGATAATGGAGTGGAATCTGAATATATTCATTACAAGTAGCAAGAATCCACTGCCTGTCCTAGGGCCAGGTCTCTTGTTCTGGTATAGTGCTTGGTAATGTTGCACAATATAATATCTGTAGGTTTTGAGAGGGCCTCACCTGTTGCTATAATGTCTGGCTTATGTCAGTGTATCCATACTTGTAGTGTACTAAATTTATAAATTTTCCTGCTGGCACTAGAGTATTGTATTTTTAGATATTTTCTGACTTTCAAATATGTGTGTGTGTGTGTGTGTGTGTGTGTGTGTGGTCTATATTATAACATCGAATTCTACAAAGATCGAATGTTATAATATCAATCCCTAAACACCGAACAGTCAGAATAGCGATTTTTTTCCCAGGAAAAAAAATTGCTATTCCGAGAAACATAGCACAACACAAACACACACACAAAAAATAGCAATCCACACACATACACTTAAAATCCTACACCTAAACTAAACTTTACATACACTACTAGTTATCCACTTAACTTAACCCAACCCTAACCCTAAGGTCCATCACTATCACACACTCACCTCACCATCGCCCTAACCCTAACTCACCTAACCCACCCCTAATCCTAACCTACACACAACCGCACACTTACCTGACCCGCGCCCTAACCCTAACGTCCACACAACCGCACACTTACCTGACCCACTCCCTAACCCTAAGTCACATAACCCGCCCCCTAACCCTAACCTACACACAATCGCACACTTACCTAAACCTGACCTGTAACGTTCCAACATATCGAACGCTGAAAACAGCAAAGCCACAGCAATGGCACATCGAATTCTTTCCCTGGGAAAGAATTCAGTGTCCTGCACCTTCGCTGTTTTCAGCATTCGACATTACGGGGTCGATATTATAACATTCGATCTTTGTAGAATTCGATGTTATACTATAGACCCGTGTTGTGTGTGTGTGTGTGTGTGTGTGTGTGTGTGTGTGTGTGTGTGTGTGTGTGTGTGTTTTGTGATACTTATGTTTATGTGAATGTCCCATGGAAGAAGTATTAATACTGAACTCGGCAGAGCATTTAGTTTAGGAGATTAATATATGCTTTGAGTTTGTTTGCAGAATATTTTCATGGCAAATAACTTCTTGCTAACTATGTGTATGGCATGCAATACATAAAGTGTTTGCTTCTACGAAGACTGGAAATGTATGTATTGGTACAGTGGTTTTAATAATATATTGTTTATTTTCCTGTTGTGTGATGGTAGGGTATGACAAATTACTGCATTTCAAAGCATTTTCCTGTTAATGGTATAGTATAGTGTAAAGATCCCTGGGTACACATGTAGATAGTAGCCTTACATTTGACCACCACATGACTACAGTGGTGAAGAAATCTTTTTTATGTTGGGCAACTTCTAAGTAAGACTATGGCATCTAGGTCCACAGAGGTCATTATCCCACTGTACTTCACCCTTATCAGACCAATCATAGAGCACAATGCTCCCTTTGGTATGTACCTGACCAGGCATATGCAGCAACTAGAGCAACCTCAGAGGTTACTTACAAAAGATAATACAAGGCATAACAAACCTGTTTTATGCAGAGTGCCTTAAAGCCCTTTCCCTCTATTCACTCTCCTATAGATTTCTGAGGAGTGATCTATGCCTGGTTTATAAGGCATCCGCAAACCCCACACTGTTGAAACTCTTGCAGATTTGTAAGTCAAACAATACCTGAAATACAAGGTCCGAGGACCTGAATTTTGTCTGTGACTTAAACAAAACATATTGGAGGGACAGATATGTGCTCCAGAGACTGCATCTCATATGGAACAGGCTTCCCATCCATGAGAAGCTGAGTTTTATCTATTACCCAGTTTAAGTGAAACCTAGACCAGTGGAAGGGGAACAGGAAATTTACACTGGGCCTGCCACTTATGTCCCTTATGGACAGAGGTAGCTTATAAATGTCTGGTCCTCAATGTCCTCTTTGGATAACGGACATCATTACTCTTTCAGGAAAACTTGGCTTAGCTTAGAAAGGCCCCTTGGGTCATTAGCATGGTAGCAATCTAAGAATCTAAGAATCTATGACTCTATAAATATACATTCAGATAAGTCTGACTGTAATTAGTGCATTTATGTGCAGTGCTATGCGAATAAATGATGTAAACTAGAGTGAATATGTGTTAAGGAACACATAGTAGTTAGATGTATTAGTAGGAGGGATTTCCTTTGTGAATATATGTATCACATGATCTTTTTTAAATATAAAGGTAAGTGACCAAGAAAATGGCAAGAACAGGGGCAGAGAAATTTGAGCCCAGAAATAAGTCTTCACTCAAAAAGGAATCAACTGGTGATGTGTGAATTAGTCTCTAAGCCTGCTTACACACATCAAGCATTTTGATGAGGAAAAAGGTTTAAGTTCCTTTTCATTATGAGTGGAACCTTATTTTATACATGTGTTTAATGCTTTAGAGGTAGTAACATAACATATCATGTAGCTTTTCAGCCACCGAGTCAATGGGTGTAGCACAGGGGAGCTAGTAAACTCCTGCCCTTCTCCATACTACATATTATATGTTTGTGTTGTTTACATTTGTTTATTTACATGTGTTAACTAGATGGGTGGGCTGGTCCACAGAAACCTTATCAGCCTCAACTTGGGCTAGATAGCGAAGTATAGTTATAGAAAAAACAAGTAGTAAAGAAGCAACTGGACAAGGATCATAAAAAAAGTAACATCATTTGGACAATAATCCTAGATCCTTTCTTCAGAAGAAAGTGAACAGTGAAGTATTACTCAGTACATAGAAGAAAACAGTTCAGTGCACTATAATTAAATGCTTGCAGATCACTACATATCAAATCTTAGCAGTAGTTATGATACATCAAAGTAAAAGTGGAAAAATTACTCTCACTATATAAAAGAGGAATATAAGGATGGCTTATCCCCCTAACCAAACCTAATCAATTACTTCCCTGACCTTGTTACTTAGAAGAGGTACAAGTGCACATACATAGTTTCTGCCCTGTTACGCTCATACTCCGTCTTGCAAATTCTCATGCAAACATCACTTTCCTCACTTTTATTTTAGCATCCCTGTATTCTAGCACTCTGTATGCAACCACTGTTCTTTTGCTGAACTCCTCTTCTAATTTCACCCTTCCCCCATTATTTTTCTAAATCTCTGTGCTTATTCTTCTCCTCTTGCTCATTGAATTACTATCTTCACTCAGTGGTGTCATTCATGTGCATTTAAACGTTAAACCAATTTGTTTATTGCAGTTTTAGACTATCTTCCGGTTTACTAAAGCTGTTACCAGTTGCATCTCCAGCCTTACATCTCATTCCCTTTCTCTGCCGCTTGTGTCTGCGTCAAAGACATAAGAGCCAGGAAATTATATATATATATATATATATATATATATATATATATATACATATATACATATATATACATATATACATACACACACACACACACACATATAAGTGTATATATATATATATATATATATATATATATATATATATATATGTGTGTATATATATATATATATATATATATATATATATATATATATATAGAATGTTAGAAAAATATGTACTTAAACATATATGTAGTGCAAGTTTAGAAACAGTATAATATGTAATGCATTTGATTCTATTTAACAATATGGCAGTAGAAATGATCTTGCATGTAATTGCTTGAAACTTAGCTGCAGTGTGGTTAACCTCTGACCCTGGCAGTAGCCAGCTCAGCAGGCTTATGTCTTTCAGCAATTATTATCTGCTGGGTTAGAGAGAAATAAATATGTATGCATGTATATCTTTCTTCCTTCCACCGAGAAGGATGGCCTTGTGAGTTCTATCGAAGATAGAATGCAGCTGCTTACCAGAGAAACAAAGGCGATTAAGAGATGAACTGACTATTGTATTCGAGCTGGCCTGAAACCTTGAAAGAAGCAATATTTACAGAAAGACATTGTAATTGACCAGGTGCTTACAAGGCTGTGTTATTCTCATAGGAAAGTTTTTAAAAAGTATAACCTCAGCACTTTTTATGAATAGAATATTGTAGACTGTTATGATGTAGGTGCCCTGTGACTGACCACGTCAGTAAGGTGGGCACAGCTTGAATGTATAGTGTATTTAAAGAAGTTTACTTCCTGTATCATGCCAGTCAAAACTCTATACTTGTTTTGTATAGTTTTTTGCCTCCTAATGTACATTAGTAAACGATATTTGAACCTGAGCATCCTGTGTTATTGACTGTCATTTTGAAAAGCCTAATGATTTTTACAGTCTGATTTTAACAATTTATTTGACATTTTGGTCCTTCGGACCGGAATTCCCTTGGTAAGCTGCAGGTCAGAGTGCATGGGTGGTAATAAATCTGCGCAGGAGAAGCTGCCAAAAATGGTTCTTCTTGAGTGAAAAGACCTCCGACTGAATTGTTGTGTGTAAAGAGGCTGTCCACTTTCTGATCTGTGGCTGAAAAGCGGAAAACTGGATCCCAAGAAGAAAACGTGCAGTCATAAACGGGAGGCTCAGGTAAGGAGAGTTTCCCTCTTTGTCTTTGTTTTAGATCAGGGACCAGGTTACACTGTACTTTTGTTAAGATTTGTGATAGCAGGTCGGGAACGTATTGAAGTACTGTATGTTTGGTCATAGATCAGGGAAAAAAACAAAGCAAAGTAAACAGTCATTCTAGACACTACTGTGGATATAGGGAAGAAGATACCACATGGTATGGGAGAAGGGTTACGTAACAGTCTTTTTAAGACATGGGAAACCAGTGCACTAAAAGATCGGGAGATCCGCCTTTGACGGATGATGCGAAATATATGCAATTGCAGAGAGCAGATAATGTGAGATATTTTGCAAAATGGGTTAATAAATATGAATTTGATGGTAAATTAGACAAAGTTTCGTTAGTGAAACTTTTGAAACAGTTAAAATCTGACTTGAAGGTCAGGCGAAAAAACAGCGACAGTTGGGTATTCCTCAAGCACACAGGTGGATTGAGGAAGTAAACCGAAGGGAACAGAAGGTTAAAAATGCGAAAGCATTATTCTTAGATAAAGAAGATAATAATACAGTAGTAGCGATGGCCCCTCCCCCTCCACCACCACCGATACTTTACCCAGGATATGAAGCGGGAGGACAGGCTGGTCCCCCCCCATGTTATCCTGAGGCAACAGGGGCATTAAAACAACCATTTGTAAGAGAACCTGTTGAGACTAGATCCCAAACACGTAAAACACTTAGGGACACTCAGTTGAGGGATTCACTAGAAGAGAGTGAGGAAATCTGTCCATTAATTGAAGTACCGAACCCTCAGGCAGGACAGGAAGGCCAGGACCCAACCCTCTTAGTATATAGACCATGGACACCGGAAGATATCCGGAAGGCTACAGAGGGAATTCCCCATCCGAAAATTAATCATGAAAAGTTTATACAAGATTTACAAGGCATGCGATTGAGTTACCACTTAAATGGGGAAGAAGTAGAAGGTTATTAGACAAATTATAGGCCCAGACTGGCACATAGTTTGTGGCACCTGGAGTGCGTGACGCTGGCTTAAACCCCTCCTACATAGTGACGCAGAGTTAGACACTAGGTTGAAGGGTCTTACGGACCGAATTACTGAAAAATGGAAACCTAGAGCAGATTGGACCTGTATTAATCAGTGCATACAACAAGATAATGAAACTGTGGATGGGTACTATGGTAGATTATTAGAATGTTTTAATAACCATAGTGGTATGCCTATTCCCGAAAGTCAGAAAAATGATAGCTCATATGAACAACAATTGAAAAATGCATTTTTGAAAGGATGCATTGCCCCTATCAGTAGCTTTATTACAAAGCATATGATAGATCATCGAACGAGTAGGCTACAAGCCTTACTGGAATATGCTAGGCATGCTGAAAGACACTTTAACAGTAAGAAGAAAAAGAAGACGCAGGTCTTCACAGCTGAAGATGGAGCAGAAGTCTTTGTAGTGCAGTCAGGTAAAAAGGGTAGGAGAAACACTCAGAGCAATAAACGCTCTGACAGAGACTCAGAGGTTTTTGAGGAAAGAAAGAAAAAAGGTGAGTGCTTCAAGTGCGGGAAGAAGGGACATTTAGCAAGGGATTGCAGATCGAATAAAAAAACGTCTATGGAAGGGAAGGATAGGAGTGATGAGGATTGACTATATGATAGTCATAATGTTCAACAGTCATCAGGAGAGAGTAATGGGCAGGGAGAAAATGTAAACACAGTAATAGGAATAGAGGAAGTGCAAGTAGATAATGAGGAAAGTGAAGTTTTAGATTTAGCCTTATTGAGCTTGGAGCTCTATTTGGCGGACACAAAACCGGAAGTTACACTTCTGGTGGAGGAGGAAGTGAGATTTTTGTGTGATTCAGGAGCATCGCGGACTTTGATACATCCTTCAAAGTTACCGGAACACTCTGAATCACCTGACTACATATTAGTGAAAGCAGCAAACGGACAGCTATACAGGGAACCACTTTCCCATGATATAGCAATAACTGACCCTGTTTCAGGTATGACCCAGAGAAGTAAGATAGTACTTTCTGCAAAATGTCCAGTGAATTTACTGGGAAGAGACCTTATGCAGCTTTTTGGCATAGCAGTAGTTCCTACCATGAAGGGTATGGAGGCACAAAGACAAATGGATACTTTTGTGATGCGATCGGAGGGTGAAGCCTACTATTGGTACAGCCAGGACCTAGTTACAACTGGTCCAGGGGCAGTGACTGAAGAACTGATGAATGTAGCCATCAGTAAGGTACCCTCCCTTCACATCGATCAACAGCATTTGTTACATTGTACTCTGTACTATTGTAGTACACCAGGACCTGATAAGGAATATGAGGAAAAATTGTTTAGAAATCCTGCAAATAGGCTAGTATTACGAACCCTGTACTGGGATACTGAGGGTAATAGTGTGGTGAGTTGTTCATTACCTCAGGAATTCACGGGACTGTATAAGTCCAACTGGCTACCGCATGTCAGTTTAACCAAACATAAGAATGCCAGATGGGTAGACCTAGGTGAAAAAGTGACAAGATGGGAAAGGCAAACCGACTTAGAATTGTCAGAACAAGGAATACAAAAGCAAAAACTGAATTGGTTAACGCAAGCACATCCAGCTGTACACTTACAGCAAAGTGAGGACAGCTGATTGATGTTCTTACTAGAAGAAGAAGAAAAAGCCTTGTGTGATATACCAAGCACTCTTTGGTCAACAGGGAAATCAGATGTAGGGCTTATTCGGACAGCAGGTCCAGTAACTATCACACCAAAGTCAGCATTTAGACCACAAAAGAAACAATACCCTTTGAGAAAAGATGCAGAGCAGGGAATTAAGCCTATAATAGCAGCATTACTAAAGAAAGGAGTACTGGTAGAATCTTTGGATTCACCATGTAATACCCCTCTATTTCCTGTTAGGAAAGCAAATGGGGAATGGCGGATGGTACAGGATTTACAGGCTGTAAATGATGCAATAATACCTAGGGCACCTACGGTGCCAGACCCACACACTTTATTGAATGATTTAAAGCCACAACAGAAGTATTTTACCGTGGTAGATATAAGCAATGCTTTCTTTTCAATACCTATACATCCAGATAGTCAGTATTGGTTTGCTTTTACATTTCAGGGTAACAGATACACCTATACTCGACTACCACAGGGATACTGTGAAAGTCCAACAATATTCGCACAGGAGATGGCTAGCAACCTGGCGGGATTTACTCCACCAGGGGGCAGTCAAGTTCTACTTTATGTGGATGACATCCTGCTTGCGGCCCCTACCCAGCAGCAATGTAGGGAAGATACGATAGCATTATTGAGATTTTTAGCAGAACAGGGACATAAAGTAAACAAGCATAAATTGCAACTTTGGAAAACACAGGTCAAGTACCTGGGATATGTGATATCCAAGGGGGGTAGAACATTAGATGAAGATAGAAAGGCAGCATTTTTACAAGCACCCAAGCCAACTACCAAGAAGGAAATGATGTCCTTCCTGGGGACAACTAATTTTTTTCGAAGTTGGATACCAAACTATGCTTTGGAGTCGGCTCCATTGGCTGATTTAATATTTAAAACACCTATGGCAGCACAAGATATATTACATTGGACTCCAGTGGTAGAAGCAGCCTTCTGCAGGCTAAAACGATTGATAGCTTCATCATCAGTTTTGGGGCTCCCGAATTACCATAAGAGATTTTTTCAGACTGTGGATTGTAAGCAGGGATATATGACGTCAGTCTTGACGCAACAGCATGGAAGTAAGCAACGCCCCATAGCTTACTATTCATCACAGCTGGACCCAGTGGCACGGTCATTGCCACATTGTGTACAGGCAGTTGTTGCAGCTGCCATGGCAGTACAGGCTTCGGCCTCAATGGTATTATTCCACCCTCTCAGTTTGAGGGTGCCTCATGCAGTTGCGATAATTTTGCTGCAAGAGAAAATGGCATTTTTGTCTCCTGCTAGACATCTTTCTTGTATGACCATACTGCTGAGTCAACCTCACATGGTGATTGAAAGTTGTACGACATTAAATCCATCAATGTTACTTCCGACTCCTGTGGATGGCACACCACATAGTTGCCTACAGGAAATGGAACAAATAACTTTACCTAGACAGGATCTTACTGATATACCCCTTGCTGATGCAGAGGTGACATTTTATGTGGACGGATCATGTAGGAAGGGTCCTACAGGAAAGAATCTAGTAGGTTATGCAGTAGTTACTGATGTCGGGATTGTAGAAGCCCGACCTCTGCAGCCTAACTTATCTGCTCAAGCAGCAGAGTTGATAGCTTTGACACGAGCTTGCACTTTAGCAAAAGACAGATGTGTGAACATATATACTGATAGTCAGTATGCCTTCTCCACAGTGCATGTTTTTAAGCAGCAGTGGAAAAATAGGGGAATAATAACATCCACTGGTAAACCAATTAATCATGCGCAACTAATCTTGAATTTATTAAATTCCATTCAGTTACCTACTAAAGTAGCTATTTGTAAATGTGCAGCTCATACAAAGCAACAGAATAAGATTTCAAAAGGTAATGCACGAGCTGATGCAGCTGCAAAGCAAGCAGCCTCAGACTCAAAAACTTTACTTTTGAATGAGGAATTACAACCCTCTGAGATTTTAAATTTAAAAATGTTAAAAACAATGCAAACATTAACTATGAAAGCAAAAAAACAAAAGTGGGTAAGACGAGGAGCAATCCTTGAAAATGGATTGTACATCTCCAAAAAAAAAAAAAAGCCAATATTACCGTCTAATTTATTTAAATATGCGGCATTGTTGAGCTATGGGCAGAGCCATGTCTCAACAGGGGGGATGGTACAGTTAGTTAACAGAATATTCCAGACATACGGATTACGAACTACACACAAAAATTTTGTGCAGCATGTCATATTTGCAGTAAACATCATGCACAGGAGCATTCAAACCGAAGCAAGGGAGTTCCCTATACCACCATATCTGTTCCATACTATTTGTATGGACTTCATAGATCTGAATAAATGTGAAGGAAAGAAATACTGTTTAGTGATCATAGATATGTTTTCAAAATGGGTAGAAGCTTTTCCAACCAGGAATCTGGATGCAGCAACAGTGGCAAAGGCCCTAGTAAAGGAAATAATTCCTAGATTTGGCATACCGGAAAGAATCTATAGTGACAATGGGACACATTTTGTCAATCAGACAATTCAGCAACTTGGGAGATTTTTTGGGATTTCCTTGAGGAATCACTGTGCTTACCACCCACAGTCAGCAGGACTGGTGGAGAGGTACAATGGGATTTTGAAAAATAAGTTAAGGAAGTTGATGAGTGAGACTCAGAAGAATTGGATTTGCTGTTTACCTCTAGCATTGCTGAGCATGAGAATAGTTCCAAATGTAAAGGGTTTGACCCCCTTTGAAGTAGTATTTGGAAGGACATATTACGTGCCACAGTGGAAAGCTCTTATGCCTGCAGAGCTGGAGGTCGATGGCTCATTAGCCAGTTATATGAAAAGATTGTTAACCAATAAGACTGTTTTGCAGTTAAACTCTTTTCAGATAAAGAACAGGCGAAGCGGATGCAGTGCTAGCTCCAGGATCCTGGGTGTGGTTAAAAGTCATCAAGAAGAAAAACTGGACAAGTCCTAAGTGGGAAGGTCCGTACCAGGTACTGTTGGCAACGCCTACTGCAGTAAAGGTTGCGGAGAGGTCGTCCTGGGTTCACCTGACCCACTGCAAGCGGTAAAGAATTTCCAGTTAGACAGACATTTTGTAGCTGATATACCACAGAGGCAGAATGACCAGGGGCAGAGTGTATAAGAGTACAAAGCAACCCCAAAGACATTGGTTCACTGTCCTACTGATCATACACTTATTAACCATGTTGGTGGTGACTTCTCTTTTGCTGGGGGTTTTCCTGCAAATAACTACACAGATAAAAATAACGAAACGTGATGGACTGGCCACAGATTGGCACCCAAACTTTAACACGTACCTAGCCATGAAACGTGTGTATGTAGAGACTATGAACATTTCAAATTGTTGGGTTTGTACAGCCATACCTACAGCATATGGAGGACTTTTGATGTCCGCTGTCCCCTTGGGGATAAATGAGACTTGGGAGAATCTACTTTTTGATACAGGTTCTGTGAGATCACAGGACAAAGTGGCACTGTACTTACCTGTTACACAAAAGGAATTGTTTGTTTTTACAAAAATGATACGCTCCAAGTTGGTTGGAGTAATTGTAACATAACTGTGTCTTATAAGTGCTATATAAAAGCAAAAGATTAGAGTATTAGTTGTAGCATGAATTATGATTCGTATTTAAGCTTAATGAAAACAACATTGAAAGATGTACAGAAAAATCCTGAATTGTATAAACAGTTGTCTGTTATAGACAGGAAAATGTTTCATTCAGAGTTAACCCGCATCAGTACTAAAGTAGAAAATTGTTATTTTGTTTGTGGGAAAAAAGCATATAAATGGTTACCTGAGAATTGGTCCGGCAGTTGTTTTTTGGGTTATCTGGTTCCAGCAATAAGACATACTGCAGAATTGCCTCTGGGTAAGATACGGAATGTAAGAGATATAGCTCAAAGAACTGGGAACTCAGTCAAGAAACCTGCTAATCCAGTGGGTAAAATCGAAGCTGATTGGAAAGATCATTCATCCGTAAAAGATAAAGAAAAATTGACTCATATGGACTTGAGTGACAGTGTTATATCCTGGGCTGGAATAATCCCAGCCTATGGAGCAGTCAAATCGATCTGGGAACTGAGGAAATTGTCGAAACTTCTCGAAGTAATGAGCAATGCGACTTTTTCTGCTCTCGAACTTGTGACTGATGAACTGAATGCAATGAGAACTGTTGTACTACAAAACCGAATGGCTCTTGACTTCACCCTAGCGGCGAGAGGTGGTACGTGTGTGCTTATCAAAGAAGAATGCTGTGCGTATATCCCAGATAATGAGCATGAAATCAATGACCACCTAGAGGTAATTCAGCAAGTATCAGCAATGGCAGAACCAGGCCCAAACCCACTGACGAACTTTTTCCAGAATCTTTTTGGGGGGTGGGGTTCAATCCTAATGAATATTTTGATAGCTATTTGTGTAGTTTTGCTCATATTGGGAGCATGTGTTTGTTGCGGAATACCTTGTGTGAAAAGATTAGTTAGGGACTTCGTTGATGTATCTGTAACCGAGACTATGTATCAAGACCTGGAGTTGAATATGTTGATACCAAATGACATTCTTTCTGAAATATAAAACAAATGACTTGCCTAGTCGAAAGTTCCAGAGAGGAAGAGACTAGGGAATGAAATAATGTTGTTTATGTTTCTGAATAGAATAAAAAGCATTAAAAGGAGGGAGAATGTTAGAAAAATATGTACTTAAACATATATGTAGTGCAAGTTTAGAAACAGTATAATATGTAATGCATTTGATTCTATTTAACAATATGGCAGTAGAAATGATCTTGCATGTAATTGCTTGAAACTTAGCTGCAGTGTGGTTAACCTCTGACCCTGGCAGTAGCCAGCTCAGCAGGCTTATGTCTTTCAGCAATTATTATCTGCTGGGTTAGAGAGAAATAAATATGTATGCATGTATATCTTTCTTCCTTCCACCGAGAAGGATGGCCTTGTGAGTTCTATCGAAGATAGAATGCAGCTGCTTACCAGAGAAACAAAGGAACGTATTAAGAGATGAACTGACTATTGTATTCGAGCTGGCCTGAAACCTTGAAAGAAGCAACATTTACAGAAAGACATTGTAATTGACCAGGTGCCTTACAAGGCTGTGTTATTCTCATGGGAAAGTTTTTAAAAAGTATAACCTCAGCACTTTTTATGAATAGAATATTGTAGACTGTTATGATGTAGATGCCCTGTGACTGACCACGTCAGTAAGGTGGGCACAGCTTGAATGTATAGTGTATTTAAAGAAGTTTACTTCCTGTATCATGCCAGTCAAAACTCTATACTTGTTTTATATAGTTTTTTGCCTCCTAATGTACATTAGTAAAGAAACGTTATTTGAACCTGAGCATCCTGTGTTATTGACTGTCATTTTGAAAAGCCTAATGATTTTTACAGTCTGATTTTAACAATTTATTTGACATATATATATATATATATATATATATATAGAGAGAGAGAGAGAGAGAGAGAAAGAGAGCTGTTTGGTTATCTGTGACCAAAGCCTCACACCTTCAGGAACATTCATTCTTCTCCTAATTTTCCTACTTTATCTTCAGTAGTAGCTGAATATACATATATACATACACACACACACACACACACACACACACACACATATATAAGTGTATATATATATATATATATATATATATATATATATATATATATATATATAGAGAGAGAGAGAGAGAGAGAAAGAGAGCTGTTCAGTTATCTGTGACCAAAGCCTCACACCTTCAGGAACATTCATTCTTCTCCTAATTTTCCTACTTTATCTTCAGTAGTAGCTTCTCCTCAACAGTATCTAGCTTCCAACTGTCATCTTCCTTGATCAATCTATTATATAACTGCCTGAAAATCTCTCATACTTCTCTAATGCCCGGGTCACTATAGGTATGCTCAGTTCCCCCATTCTCAGCTTCAAATTATTCATCCACTATTTGGCACTCCCTTTTCCTCCTCCTCATCTGGGATCACATCTCCAAGTTACTGCGGAGTCTAGAACATATTGCCCAGACCACATAATATGCAATCCAATCACTATCACTTAAGCTGCGGTTTGCTTAGTCAGTGAAAATGGTATTAATCTCTGTGTTCAGGCTCTTGATGTGCACTGTGGCCTGCTTTTTTCCAATTATCTGGCATGACTGTAAACATACTATTTGCTTCTGCTTAAGTATCTTGCAAAGTCTGCACTTCTTAACTACAGTAAACCACCCTCCCTTCACAATCATTCTCAATATTTCTTTGTCCATATCCAGTTCAATTTTAGGATAACTTCAGACTACCTCTTCCATCTAAGGGCCTCATGTGTCCATCTAAGGTCCCTTCTAGTCCTTCCAGTCTTTAGTTATCCTTCTCAATATATCTTTGTCCATATCCAGTTCAATTTTAGGATAACTTCAGACTACCTCTTGTGTCCATCTAAGGTCCCTTCCCTCTAGTCCTTCCAGTCTTTAGTTCATATTGATCACAGTCATATTATCTTCACAAATTAGGTAGAGCTCATCCTAAATTCTCCTTGCCTTCTTTCAGCCTCCCTTTCATTATATGACCTCATTTACGCTCTTCAGATAAACCCACCATATACATTCTGTATCTCTTCAATTTGCTTATCCATCAGACAATCCACCCTATAGTGTGGTAAGACATACACAATATTAGAAGCAACATTAACACTCTAATTACAGGAAACTCCCTCCTAGAGAAGGTATTCAGCTAGACCATCTAATACCTTCCCAATATCTTCTCTCAGTCCCTCCAGTTAATGAGCTCCACCTCTCTGACAGATGAAAACACTCTGATCTGTAAAAACTTTTCTGAACTCATTTGACAGTGTCAGTGTCATTCTAAGGGGATCCAGTATTTGTCTGCCTGGGACGACATGATCGACAGTCCACAATGCTTTGCCAGAGATGGCCTGCAACTGTTGCCCTTAGGATTCCAGATACTAGCTAAGACTCTTGCCACCCCTATAGTGCCTTTTTTAGGCAAGGTTCAAATGACAAATTCACCACCGTAACAGGTACAAGCAAGCAAAATCTGAGGGTAATGCTACTCAATCCTAGAAATCTAAACCTCAAAATGCACTCACTCGAGGCACTCCCTAAAACGGAGAACATTGACATCTGTGCAGTGACAGAGACCTGGTTCAAAGCTCCAGAGGGCACCCCTGCATTACCAGGCTTCAATTCATACCACACCTTTCGGCCACCTAACCCAGAAAGAAGCACTAAAGGCAGAGGCGTGTCCATATTGATTAAGGATATTCACACCTCCAGGCTAGTTGCACAGCATAATGCATCCGAGATTATCCAAGTGCAACTAACTCTGGGCAAGGCCGCAATCCAAATTGTAGCTTGCTACAGACACCCCACCATGCCCCAGGATTCACACTCCTCATTTCTTGATACACTGGAAAGTATTAGGGTACAACCCAACACCCTAATAATGGGCGATTTCAACGACCCCACCATTAACTGGGAAAACTACTCATGTACCAACTCTTTTGCTCAACGTTTTCTAGAATTCATAAATTCCAACGCCTTGGATCAACTTTTTCACACCCCCACCAGGGGCAGCAATATCCTAGACCTGGTCATTACCAACATGGGAAACCAGTGTTCCACACCAGAGGTCAATTCCTCATTGGTCAGATCCGACCACAAGCTAATCAGCCTAGACATCCACATCCCACCCTCACCCCCAATTAGGGAAACCATCGTAAAAAACTTCTCCAAAGCCAACTTCACATTTCTTAAGACAGAAGTGGCAAACTTCATGACACCCATGCAGACGGACAATAGAGGTATGACTGCCGAATCCTACACAAATGCACTTTATAAGCACTTACACGAGCGCATGGATCATGCTATCCCTAATAGAACCAAGATGCTATCTTCCAAAAAAAGGAAGCCAATCTGGTGGTCCTTTGCCATAAACAAACTCTACAACAGAAGAAAGAAACTGTTGCAAAAAAGAGTAAAATCCCATGACTGGAGGAACTCCCTGGTAAACCTCAGTAAGAAGCTGAGGTCCCTCATAAAATCCTCCAAAGCTAGTTACGAAAACAAAATCGCCACTGACTCTAAAGACAACCACAAAGCATTCTATAGCTATGTCAGGAATCTAAATGGGAACACTCAGATCTGCTCTTAGTTACAGCACAATGGCACTAAATATACAGAACCAACTGATATTGCCAACATCCTAGCAGATAGGTTCAGTGCTGTCTTTACCCCCCTCTCACCCCCTAGAGGGCCCATCTCTATACCGGAAGAATGCAAAGTTCCTATAATCACGGCTGCACAGGTAAAAAACACACTCTCCAAAGCCAAGAACACAGCATCCATGGGACCTGACAATATCCCAGGCTGCATTCTACATGAACTACTGAATGAACTGGCACCCTACCCAAGTACCATGTTCAATCATGTAGAAAAACTGCAAGGAACCACCACGATGAGTATTAAACAGTTTAATTTAAAATAGAGAACAAGCGCTTTCACGCACCACCATGGCGCGCTTCATCAGGTTACATCAATTAATTAAAATTCATCCTTTATATATCAAAATACTCCCAATTAGTCAATTTAATCATCAATTAAAAAACCTATTAGATCATTTAAAGAGATATTGTCAGAATAACATCAAGCTTAAATATAAAGAACATCTTTAACATATAAAGCATAGCGCTTTTTTTTTGAAAACAGTCAAGAACTTCCATCAACATAGAACAAACACTGATTTAAATTACATATCTCAAACTAATGATCCATTCAAAAGTTCATATCCAGAAATAGATTCATAAACCTGTCTTTTTTCTACGTGTAATACTTATTGTAAATATAATACTAGTGTTGTTAAAAAAGGTAAATATATATCACTGAAAATGTCATAGCGATATTGACATAAAAGCAGTATATTTAAATGTCCATAAACCCAGAGCTGTTGGACATGCTCCACTTAAAGAAATCCCAATCCCTCCGAGCTACATGCTCTAGGGACCTAAACCTTGTCACCACAGTAAACAGAACATGCTGGAGGGATAGATTCCTGTCCCAGAGACTTCCCATACTCTGGAACAGACTACCTATCTATGTCAAACAGAGCTCCTCATTAGCACTCTTCAAGAAAAATCTTGATGATTGGATGGGAAATTCACCCCAGGGATCACTTCTGTGGCTCTGCTCGACAGGGGCACAGGAAAATAATTCTCTTGGGTGGCAAAAGCCAGGGTACATTTTTTGGCTAAGTTTGTATGGGCCGTAGGGTAGATAGCCTAGTACCTACCTATGAATCTATGAACCTATGACAGTGGCAGTTCTAGCCCCTTCCTAGATGCTTCTCTCCCCCAGTATAATTAGTGGTGCCACTGCCCCTAAATGTGATAGTACAAATGTACTACAGGCCACCAATGTGACAACTCCGATAGGTGTATGCCACCTACATATGTCAAGGTGGCTGGCACTGATGGGGTTGATACCACCACTTTCAACCAGAGGTGTAGCAATAGCATGAAAGTGCACACAAGTTTGTTTCACTAACTAGTTACAAAGTACAACATGGCCCCAAGTGCATAAAATAAATATCTACTGCTGTCCTGGGTATGGGCTTCCAACCTTTATACTCACACTGGATTGCACACAAGCCTTTCACAGAGCTAAGTCTTTGGTCAAGCACTTCTAAGGGACTGTTTCACCACCTTCTCTGTGTACCATTTTTTTCAGGTGTTTCTTTATCTGTGGTAACTGGCTTTCACACAAATTACTATTTACACACACACTAACACATACACCCACAGACAGACACACACACACACACCCACAGACAGACAGACAGACAGACAGACACACACACACACACACACACACACACACACACACACACACACACACACACACACACACACACACACACACACACAGGTCCATACTATTTCATCGAAAGAACAGATCATTGACTGGCATTTCGAACAACATTGTATTGGACATGCCATTCATCGAACCATTCTGGCTGAGATCACATTAACATGGGGTTACCACCTGTCCCACTTTGCGAGGGACAGTCCCTCTTTTGGCAGTTGTGTCCTGCATAAAAATTGAAAAAATGGTAAATGCCCTGAGATTTTAGGACAAAAATATTTCCTATATTTTACATAATACTTGCATAACACAGTTATTCTGTATCTGAAACACATAAATGTTATAAGAAACAGAATAAGCAACTAGAATGCTACAAGAATAAGCTTTAATTTAGGCAAAAAAGTGAATTTCTATCCTTTGTACTGGCCGTGGGTATATTTTACACTGCAAAATATGACGTTTGTACCAAAAATGTCCCACTTTGGGCATTTGAAAAGGTGGCAACCCTACATTAACATTAGGTATCAAATAATTTGCCCTTTCTCCACTGTAGTGCAATGTTGGAGTTGAGTGGGGTGGGGGTGATAGATGAACTGCATTTCTGATGAAATGCCATTTGATAATCTGATATTTTGATGAATTAATATAGACGCCCCCCACAACACACGCGCATGCACACACAATTCCCAGGGAAGGTTGGCAGATTTAAATATTCACTAAAACAATTCCTGCTTCACCTTGTCCCTCCCTCTCAATTTGACCCATAAAGTTGAGCATCAATCTCCAATGGGAAGTTGGCAACATACCTTTATTGAAGCTTGCTTAATCACTGGCAGTCACCTTAGGAAGGACCAACTCCAACTTTGTAGTAAGAACTCTTCTGAATTTTGCACAAATTATTTGGACATTTTCCAAATCTTTCAGGTCCCCTTTTCCCTTGGTATCATAACGATCCTTGCTTCTGACATAAATATTATAACATACCTAGATTCTATTATATCATTAAAGATAGTCATCACAGTTTCTGCTATCTCTAATCTCATTAATTTACAAAAAAATCTGTATGAAAATCCTCTGGGCCCCCAGCTTTCCACTTTTACATATTTCTAACAGTAACTATGATCTCCCCCTTCCCTATCATATGATTCAAGTCTTCCTTATCCTCCGCTATTATAGCTGCCCCTTCCTGGTCTGAGAATCTTCCCTGTACAAATAGTTACTGCACATAAATATTTTCATAAAACATCCAGAACACTTCCCTAGTCTCTTTAGTATTGCCAATTTTCTGTCCTTATCCATTATGAGTTCCCTTAATCCAAACATGCATCCTGGGCTTCTTTGGCGTCCACACAATGATTTTATGTCCATTCTCCCTTATCCACTCAGTAGCTCTTCATTGATTAAGTTTTTCCCCAATCTGAGGTTCTTCTACTCTTTTACTTTATCCTTTAAGACTTTATATTTGATCCTGCCCTACTGCTTACCTGCCCTATTTTGCCACCTTTTCATGACCTCTTTGTCTTTTCTAATTTTCTTCTTTGTTGCCATTTAACTCGGTATTTTAACTGACAAAACACTCTGTTTCCATATTTACTACAGTGGAATCTGATATGCACCAAAGCCAGGAAGGGAACATTGAGTGATTACAGTGGTGGATTTAGGCTATGGCAAAGGTTTCCACACTCTCCCCTTTTGCTGACCTGTAGTATAAACTGGGCAACCAAGAAAAAGCTTCCTTTTAATGGTTTATCATGGTGATAGAATGAAAAATATACTGCCAAAAGAAGTGAACTTTCTCAATTGTGTACCACTCTGGCAATAGTATTTTCTGATTTCGAACCATGGTGAATTACAAAAGTTTTTTTTTTCTGTGCTGTAACCAGTCAGAATCGCAAGCAATTGGAGATGAAATTTCAAGAGTCACTTATGATCTTCATTTAGTCAGGTCACCTAATCATTCTAAAATCATAAGTCCCCCCCTCAACTCTGCATTTCCTGTCATGGATAAGAAAGCACACTTTGAGAGGGGGAAAATGCGAAGGTCATCTCACTGATTCATAATAATAATAATAATAATAATATTAATAATAGAGTTCAAGATGGCCGCCGAGCACTGAACACACACTTTCTGCTGCTCCTGTATCATCCAAATCTATCCGCTCAAAAAAAAACTGCATCTGGCACTGAATTGAACAGGAAAGGAGTATTTCTTCTAAACCACACTTCATGGAAAAGACCTATATCAACATTTTGGTCTAAAAAGTAAAATTTTGTCATTTTTCTGCAAGGGCTTACCTCTAGTGACTGGCTGAAGGCCGCAGCCGCATGGTGGCATCATTTTCTCTGAAGGACTGTGTTCTGAATTCTAAACAAGAAAAGTTAAAGGAGAATTCTTTAAGTCACTTCCTTGTGGCCTAAACCTACACTTTAATTCACCCAGTGATGGCTAACCAACAAGAATCCGTGGATGCTATAACTTCTAAAACCAAACTCTCTTCTCTAATGTCACCTGAAAAGGATGTAACAGCTAAGAGGCAGAGAATAAATAAATCAACACAGGATTCAAATAAAGGAGCTGCTAAATCTAAAGGTGAGTCTGTTCTCTCACTAGATGACCTTAAAACAGCATTACAGCCCTTGCATGAATATTTCAAATTATTCTCAGACAAATTAAATTCATTTGGTTCTAATCTAGACCAAATTACATCCAGAATTAATCTTATTGACAAGAAAACGGAGGAGAATTCAAAGCAAATACATGATTTACAAACCAAGGTAAATACAAATGACAAAATTATTAATGACTTACAGAAAAAATAATAGACTTAGAAGCACGCAGTAAGAGAAACAACATTCTAATACGCGACATTCCAGAAAAGTTTGACCAAGTACAACTACCAGTCATACTAAATGAGATTTTTGAACACATTACTGAAAATAAAATCTTAGCTAAAGAAATCATTATTGAAAGAGCTCACAGAGCATTACGAAGATCACAAGATGAGGGTGTTCCTAGGCAGATTTATGCAAGGCTACTAAATGCTGCACGTTACCACGCTCCTCATGACTGCAAAAAAGAAAAGTAACATTTCATGGAGAGGTCACAGGATTACAATAGCACAGGATTTACCCCAGCCCATTAAGGCTCAAAGACAAGCTCTAGCTCCTTTTTGTGCTTTGTTAATAAAAAAAAAATACACTTCCAGATGAAATACCCAGCCATCCTCTCCTTCAGCTATGGGGATCAGAAGTTCCTAATACACTCTGCAGATGAAGCAAAAAAAGTTTTTATGCAAGCTTTCAAGGAACTACCTGCTTAACTAGCTATACTGTTAAAGCTAGTAAAATAATATAATCAAGATAATACAGTATATGCTTAAAAGCTATGAATTACTGTTAAGTCTAACAAATAGTATAATCAAGATGAATACACCTACAAAAACCTATCTCTACTGGCTTTCTAACACTGCTAACTGATTCTAACTTACCCTGTCATCTTCCCAGCTTATTTTTACCATCATCTGGATGTCCTGGATTTTTTTTTTGTTTTTATTTTCCTTTCACGCTCTTCAGCAATATGTTGGCCTGTTTGTATCAGTGCACGAGGCTCCCTGTGGCCTGTTGATGCCTTATTTAGAGCTCCACAAGGGTTCCCTAAGCTCCCAGGGCTGTTTCAACATTTCATTACCCAGAATGCAACAGGAACATCAGCCGATGACATCACGAGGTCGGAGGTCGCAACAGAAGAAGCACTGCATTTCTAGGAATGCTAATATCATAAATTAGAGCTTAGGGAAGAAGAAATGGATCTAAAACAATACTTTCTGGACCCTTCAGGATGGGGGTAATTTAAATGGACTATAAAGGACTCTGGTCAGGGTAATTCAGCAACCTAATCTTATGTTTAAGTAATGAATTTATTACAATATAGGTTTTTTCTAGCAATACAAATACATCACTTTGTCAGAAGTCTTTCATATCAAACTGTATAGTAGCTGCCATCTGCTGGTCATATTGCAAAACTACAATGCCATACTTCAGACATGCATTTCTGGGCCTTTCAGTTTTTCAAAAACAATATTTTATGTGTTCACATTTAGTTTTCTATTTAGTATTTAGGTGTGTGTTTAAGTGCTCATTGTGAAAGTGTTTGTATTACAAACTCAGACTCTGTGAGTAAAATAAAAAGCCTATGCAATTGTCGAAAGTTATTTAAAGACAGCTAAAGACAATTGCTTGTTTAGTAATCCATTAGTCTGCTTCAATTTATCTGTTGTTGCATGGTAGCACAAATTAGCATTTTGACTACTTTCACCATGATTCAATCACGATTCATGAATCATGATGTTTTAATTCTGTAGTGAAAGTGCAGGATATGGATGGCTTGTTCTTTCTCTCAATGAAGGTTGATCTACAGAGCTAGTGAGCTTGCTATGCTGTATGCTTGTGCTTGGTTTAATTAGCCGGCTTGCTAAAACTTGCTTTCTTTCTAAAAAGGCTGGCTAAACTGTGTTTTTTATTGGTTAGTGATGGTATGTGAGTTATGTAGTTTATTGTGAACTGCATTTAGTGAAAATCCAATCATCTGCTTAGGTTGTCAATTAATGCTCTTGTTTCTGTCTTTCTTTCTTTAATCCTATTGTTATGTAATTTTGTGTGTAATGCGTATTTAGTAAACCCAGCTAGATATCTAGATAGGTAAAAAATTTATTTACATTACTCGGAGCTATTCTGTTTGTTGATGTATATATTTAACCTGTCATTTTTTCTTGTTATAATTACCCCCTTCATTAACCTCCCTTTAGAGCAGTATGCTCAGTTAGAGCTTATCTAAGTTGACTGTCCCTTCTCCAGACAGGAGACCAAAACATAGTATTAGGTTATGATGGTACTTGCTGCTATGCCAGTTATAAACAGAACCTGTGTTACTATCTGCTGTAATGGTTATTAATAGCTCTGATTATAAATTGTGTTGGTTTCAATTGCTTAGTAACTTTTATTGTCTATATTACTCCAACCTCACTTGCCTATTTGCATGGAAATTTTCGAGGTCAATAATCTAAAAAAAATGCTGTATGTATTATGTTCTTATGGTGGTATTGTTTTATCTCCTTTAACTCCTAACTCGAACGTCACTTTGCCTTTAACTGTCCATTCTATGTACATATGTTTTTCAATATTCCTTAACATTTTTGGGAGTGGCATGATGGTGTAGTTGTCCAATGTTTGTTGGTGCTTGGACTATTGATGTTAGTTTATATGTCTCCCTGCTCTGTTCTTGTATTATTCTTCATAAGGGAAAATATTTAAAAACAGATCACTTGTATCTATCTAAAACTTTTTCAAAAATGACTCAGGGAGACAGGTGGTTAGGCATGGGGTTTATGGTAAGGAGCATGGATGCCAGAATACGATTTACTACCACGTTACACTTTCTGTCATATATAATAAATGTGTTTATTAATTGCATCATCCCTGGTAGGGCTTTTTTCTTAGTTTATCCTAGAATATTTCTATGTTTTGAATCTAATTATGATGATTAGTGTGAATTCCTGGAATGTAAATGGGCTTCAAGAAATCAATAAAAAGAAACTAGTTATGCACCTGATTTTTCAGGATAAATCCAACATCGTCTTTTTACAGGAGACCCATACGACAAATGTTCAATGGGATAATATTAAAAAAAGAAATTGGATTAAACTTGTGATATCAGCAGGGAATAGCCTTGCATCAAAAGGCACTGTAATAATAATTAAAACATTCTTTCCTGGTGAAGTGCTAAACACTAAATTTGACCCAAATGGTAGATGGTGTTTATTTTCCTGCTCATACCCTCAGGTAAAATCCCCTTTACTTTTCTTAAACCTATATAGCCCTTGTACAAACCAGCACTTATTCTTCTATGAAATACATAATCTACTACTTCAATTTCCTAATCATCTTTTCATTATTGGTGGTGACTGGAATGCACTCATGGACCCCTTGAATGATAGTTCAAATAAAAACAGGAAGCAGCCCTCACAAGTAACTGCATATATTCAGGATTTGATAAAATAGATTCAACTTAGTTGACCCTTTTTTAATATTTGACCATGACAGAGAGTTAAATAAGTTCACGTTTTGTTCAGCTTCGCATAAAGTCTGGTCCAGAATTGATTATTTTTTGGTCTCTGATATCTTTTCAAACAAAATTACAAACTTTGCCCTTGAGGCTAGATGTATATCCAACCACTCGAATGTCTCACTTTGTATTAATCCCACTCACCACCTGAATCGCAATGGCAGTAGTCCCACTTGGTCACTAAACAGTAACATTCTTAAAAAAGAAGATGTTCTGCAGGAAATTAATGATTATCTGAAACAATCTGATTCAGAATCTTGTTTATCCACCATCCCCTTAGATATCCAATGGGCTACAGCCAAAGTGGTCATCAGAGGAATACTCATACAAAAAAATCATCTTATTATAAAAAAAAAAAAGAAATTGTACATCAATAACCTCAACAATGAGCAAAAGATGACTGATGCACAACTACAAAAGGATTTTTCTCCTGAACTGGAAAAGAAATTACATGTGATACAAAAAAAAATTTACTCATTTCACTTACAAAATCAATCCTTGGTAGAACTCAAACTCCTTCACAGATATTCGGAATGGGCCCAAACCCCCTCCAGAACACTAGCTGGACTCATAAACATCAAAGAGGGACCAAACTATATTAATGAAATAAAATACAAAGGGAAAAACTTATACAGTAATGAAGATATTGTTAACTCTTTTGTAAATATCTTCACTGAAATCTATAATCCCCCAAACCAGACCCCAAATGAAATGCACAAAAAAATTCCTAAATGAGCTATCTGTTCCAAAATTATCCTTCGGGCAAAACACCCTTCTAAACAGCCCCATAACACTGAATGAAATAATGCTAGCTATTTAAAAGCTTAAACCAAATAAGTTGCCAGGTCCTGATGGCTTTACAGGAGAATTTTATAAAACTTTTAGTCGTCACCTTTCTAAAACTCTCCTTGCTATGTATAATTATATCATCTCGAAAGGGATTACTGATAAATATATGAACAATTCGAAAACAATATTCATTCCAAAACTAAACTCTGACAAGTCCAACCCTCTCTGCTATAGGCCCATCACCCTTATAAATGTTGACATCAAAATCTTATCTACCATTTTTGCTAATAGAATTCAGAAAGTTATAGCTACAGTCATTTCTCCTGAACAGTTGGGATTTATGAAACAGAGGCAGCTGTGTGACAATACTCTTATTTTAAACACATTAATGTTGTTTCTAAAAAGTGATAACCACCCACGTTATGCACTCACCCTAGATGCTACCAAAGCCTTTGATAATGTTGATCTAAACTTCCTTTACCTAACCATGAAATTCTTTAACTTTCCTGATCTGATTATCAACACTATTAAGATGCTTTATAACAATGCATCTACTTCCCTGTATATAAATAAAACTTTATCAAGCCCTATTAAAATTACCAATGGCACTAAGCAGGGTTGCCCCCCTCACCTTATCTTTTTAATTTATATCTGGAACCTTTCCTTCTCTGGGTTAAACAAAAGACTTATCACCATATCCCAAAAGTCTTCAACATCGATATAAATTATCCTGCATTTGCAGATGATCTGAACATCTATTTTAAGCTTCCCAACACTGATCTTCATAAAATTCAAAATTCTGTTAATCTTTTTGCTGAGGCTGCTAATTATAAATTAAACCCTGCTAAATCATCTATTTTTCCATTAAACCCTGCAAACCATTTAGAATATTACTATCCCCTGTCTGACATTCCTCTCAAATATACAATTAAATACCTAGGAATACATTTCACACACCCTCACCAAGAACTAATAAAAGCAAACCTATATAGAGTCTGGTATCAGATAAATAACGATCTAACTAGATGGAAAAACATCAGTCTTTCTTCGCTATCAAAATCTGCTATCATTAAAATGAATATTTTGCCTAGAATCCTTTTTCATCTTATCTCCATCTTCTTAAACGTTCCAAAAATTTTTTTCAGAAAAATGGAAAACACAATCTCAAAGTTTTTATGGTTCCCTAAATCAACCAGAATATCATATAGGAATCTAATTACCCCAAAGAACAAAGGCGGTTTAAGTCTCCCGGATTTTAATTTATATTACGACATCATTAATGCTAGCCATCTAATTCAAATAGCCTGCTATGACCCTTCTGCTGAAACTTGGTACCCAACCTGGATCAAAATCTGGTGCAATTATATATATTCATTAAAACTCAATCCATATGCTGTCCCTTTTCTTGCACCTGATGGTGACTACAAGTTCAAGATCTTGCCTACACTAAAGAACAAAATTTGCATCTTTCAAACTCTGATGACCTCCTTAAATTTACACAATACTATTCCCATTCTCCAACCTATTCACCTAAACCCTAACTTAAAAATCAATAATAAAATGATCGCTCTAACTAACTTCCCTATTGTTAAGAAAGCCATAGTTTGGTACTTCTATAACTCTAAAAATGTTGTCGAGGTCAAAGCTTTATTTGGTGCTCCTAACAAATATGATCCTATCTTAAGGCAAATTAACTCACTTATAAAACAAAAATTCTCTTACTATAGAGTGAAGGAGCAAGACATTACAGTATCACAATCTATCATTAAATCACTCTCCCTGTGGAACGAAATTATTTTGAACACCTATAAACATGTGTCAAGCATTAAGTATAATCATTCACTTCTATTTTCCAAATATTGGGACGGTATACAAGGAGAAATTTAATTGGAGTCTAAGTGCAAAGCAATCAATAATACCCTGAATTTAACCCCCTTCAAAAACCTAATTTACACTCTGCTTATGATAAACAACAATTCCTACTATACCCCAGCAGTCTTACTGAAATTCGGATTCAATAAAAACCTAACCTGTCCGTTCTGTTCCCTCCCACACGTAGATACACTTCACATCTTTTGGAGCTGTAAGAATATTTACAAACTTTGGTGTTCTCTCAAAACTCAGTTGGAAAAAATGGGATACGAAAAAACCACATTCTCTTGGCAAACTATGATTTTAAATATTATTCCTAAATCTCTTAAGGGTATCCATCGCCACATCTGTGTTACAGCCTGTACCCTTCTCAAATATTTTATAGCCAAGAACTGGGTCAATCCCTCAACAATAGCCTGGGAAAAATTTACATCAATGGCAATCGAATATATATCTGCACATAAGTTATGAAATAATAACAAAAAGAAAAAAGAATATTTCAGAACTACTGGTGTAGACTTTTTGACCTAATCCAAACTAAATAATCTTCCAAAATGTGGGTCTCTAACACTACATTCCAGGAAAACCTCCATCAGTATAATTTCTGGCCCTATAACTATTAGACATTCTTACCATCACACGGTAACTTTTGATTTTACAAAATATTTTGTTATATCATTTTGTTATCCTGTGGCATCCATGGTGTAAATATGTTGTAAATATGGTATAAATAGAAGTATATGATGTAAATAATTGTTTTTTATGGTTATACCCTCCTTACCGCTTTTCTTTCTTCTTAAGACAGTCATATATTCTTCCTTCCAAGCCACTTTCCATTTGTATCTCTAGACTTTGACTGTAATAGGTTATTGGGGGTCTTTACTACTTATATTGGTCTCTAAGATGTAAGCTTCCCTGTAAGATAACTACTGTGTTCTAAATGCATAGTTTTTGTACTAACTGTTACATATATACCTATACTTTACTGCTTCCCACAATGACTTACAGTTTTTCCTTTGTATGTTTGAAAAGTTTGAAAAATTCAATAAAAATATATTTGAAAAAATAATAGTAATAATAATAATAATAATAATAAAACAAAAAACTTAAAATGAGCATGGGTTTCAGTATCTGTATAAACAGCCTGGCACAAGCCTGGTGGGTCCACTGACTTGACAAGCCAAATGGTGAAAACATTGGCTGTGAGAGAGTGACAGAAGTTTCTCTTTTCTGTTTTTTTTTTTTTTTTGTTTTGTTTTTCAATCATGGCAAGCAATAAGATTTGGGCAGTCTCTGGTGAATGAACAACTGAACAGCAAGAAAAAACTGGTAGGTATTTTTTTCATTCACTTAGGAGGTAGGAATCCTGCCAGAAAAAAAAAAAAGAAAAAAAGTCCCTGCTTTCTGTTTTAACAAATATTTTTGATTTTTTT